>NW_022159225.1:0-857 GCF_008728515.1 Papio anubis | reverse complement strand
AATGGTAAAGAAGTCTGAGAAATATATTTAGTTACATATAGGCCAGTCTTGTAGAACCATAAGAATGGCAAAAAGTTCTCCTTGTTGTACTGATTCAAATGGATAGTGAGAAATTTTTGAATTGTCTGAAGTCCAGTATCCAGCCTTTCCATTGCTTGAAGCATCAGTAAAACAAGTGGGACATTTAACTAGAGTGTAAGATATAGGATTATAAGGCAGTAAAGAATATTGTTGCAGAAAAGCAAATAATTTATTTTGAGAAAAAGAACCAGTATACTCAGTGCAAGCCACTTGTCAACCCTTATGAATTTCCAACAGAGATTCAATGTATTGAGTAGATAATCGGGTAATAATTTTTATAGGGTCGGCACCAAGCAACTGACGAGCTCGATGTCGTCCTTTAATAATTAATTTAGCCAGTTTATCAATATATGGGTGAATTTTTTTAATGGCTTTATTAGCCAAAAACAGCCACTCCAGAATATTATTATCTTGGTGTAAAACGGCCGTTGACGAATGGGGAGTATGAAAAAGACACAATGAAAGTGGAAGATTGGGTACAATATAATCAAGGTGAGCTTCACTAATTTTATTTTCTACAACTGACAATTCTTCTTTTGCAACAGGGGATAAAGTCCCCATAGGTTGAATACAAGCACTTACAGTTCTAAGATCAGTTAATAAGTGCCATTTTCCTTTTATTATTATTATTTTTTTTTTTTTTGACGAGACAAACACAGAGGAATTCCATGCAGAAGTATTTGGTTCAATATGCCCCTTGGCCAATTGTTCCTTAACTAAATTCTTTAAAGCCTTAAGTTTTTCTTTAGATAATGGCCACTGTGCCACCCAAACAG
>NW_022159224.1:0-857 GCF_008728515.1 Papio anubis | reverse complement strand
GAAAGGAAGAAAGGAAGAAAGGAAGAAAGGAAGAAAGGAAGAAAGGAAGAAAGGAAGAAAGGAAGAAAGGAAGAAAGAAGGGAGGGAGGGAGGGAGGGAGGGAGGGAAGGAATGGGTTTGTGCAGGGAACAGCCTACATTACAAAAGGGAACAGCCTAGCAGAAGCAGAAAGGTACAAGGTGGCAAAAAACCCAGACGCCCAACATTACTTCTCCCGCCAGTATAACTCCCCCAACTTCACACTCAACGTGGGAGAATAGTGGGTTCTTCACTGAGCCCCCAGACAGACACTCTACTCCCTGCTGCTCCATTCTCAACTTTTCTTCTTTTGCCCCCATCATGAATGCCCTCCTTAACTGCCTCAAGCCCACCTACCCTTCAAAACTCAGCCGCTGCTGGATGCAGTGGCTCACACCTATAATCCTAGCACTTTGGGACGCTAAGGTGGGAGGATCCCTTGATCTCAGGGGTGTGAGACCACCCTGGGCAACATGGTGAAACCCCGTCTACAGAAAAATATAAAAATTAGCTGGGCATGGTGACATGCGCCTGTAGTCACAGCTACTGGAGAGGCTAAGGTGGGAAGATGGCTGGGAGGTCGAAGCTGCAGTGAGCCGAGATCACGCCACTGCACTCCAGCCTGGTTGACAGAGCCAGGCCCTGTCTCAAAACAAACCAAAACAACCCTTGTCCCACTTCTTTTTTTTTTTTTTTTTTTTTTTTTTTGAGACGGAGTCTCGCCCTGTCGCCCAGGCTGGAATGCAGTGGTGCCATATCGGCTCACTGCAACCTCCGCCTCCCAGGTTCAAGCGATTCTCCTGCCCCAGCCTCCCAAGTAGCTGGGATTACAGGCGCAC
>NW_022159223.1:0-858 GCF_008728515.1 Papio anubis | reverse complement strand
CAGCATGGTACTGGTACCAAACAGAGATATAGACCAATGAAACAGAACAGAGCCTTCAGAAATAATACCACATATCTACAACCATCTGATCTTTGGCAAACCTGACAAAAACAAGAAATGTGGAAAGGATTTCCCATTTAATAAATGGTGCTTGGAAAACTGGCTAGCCATATGTAGAAAGCTGAAACTGGATCCCTTCCTTACTCCTTATACAAAAATTAATTCAAGATGGATTAGAGACTTAAATGTTAGACCTAAAACCATAACAACCCTAAAAGAAAACTGAGGCAATACCATTCAGGACATAGGCATGGGTAAGGACTTTATGTCTAAAACATCAAAACCAATGGCAACAAAAGCCAAAATTGACAAATGGGATCTCATTAAACTAAAGAGCTTCTGCACAGCTAAAGAAACTACCATCAGAGTGAACAGGCAACCTACAGAATGGAAGAAAATTTTTGCAATCTACTCATTTGACAAAGGGCTAATATCCAGAACCTATAAAGAACTCAAACAAATTTACAAGAAAAAAACAAACAACTCTATCAAAAAGTAGACAAAGGATATGAACAGATACTTCTCAAAATAAGACATTTATGCAGCCAACAGACACATGAAATAATGCTCATCATCACTCGCCATCAGAGAAATGCAAATCAAAACCACAATGAGATACCATCTCACACCAGGTAGAATGGCAATCATTCAAAAGTCAGGAAACAACAGGTGCTGGAGAGGATGTGGAGAAATAGGAACACTTATACACTGTTGGTGGGACTGCAAACTAGTTCAACCATTGTGGAAAACAGTGTGACAATTCCTCAAGGATCTAGAACCAGAAATACCATTTGACCC
>NW_022159222.1:0-859 GCF_008728515.1 Papio anubis | reverse complement strand
AGGAAGGAAGGAAGGAAGGAAGGAGAGAGGAAGGAAGGAAGGAAGGAAGGAAGGGAGGGAGGGAGGGAGGGAGGAAGGACGGGCACATCTATATACTGAAAGACATGCATGGAAATGTTCACAGCGATTTTATTTGTAAGAGCCGGTAACTGGAACTAATTGAAATGAACATCCACACTAGAATGGGTGGAAACAGCAATGAAAAAAACAAACAACAAACAAAAAAAACAAAACAAAAAACCGACGTGGACAACGGGGTGATTATACATTGAATTGTGCTGCCCCCCAAATTCATATGTTGAAGTCCTAACCCCCAGGACCTCAGAAGGTGACTTTATTAGGAGGCAGGGTCTTTACAGAGGGAATCAAAATAAAATGAGGCCATTAGTCCAGATCCTAATCCAACCAGACTGGTGTCCTTATAAAAAGAGAGAAAATTTGGACACAGACATGCACTTAGGGAGACCATCACATGTACATGAAGGTGTCATCTTAAAGGTTAAGAACAGAGAAGGGTGGGGCAGACTCTCCCTGCCAGCCCTCAGAAGGAATCAACGCTGAATTTGAACTTCCAGCCCCCAGAACCGTCAGGAAATACATTTCTGTAGTTTGAGCCCCTCCTGCTGTGCTACTTTGGTTTTTTTTTTTTTTTGAGACGGAGTCTGGCTCTGTCGCCCAGGCTGGAGTGCAGTGGCCGGATCTCGGCTCACTGCAAGCCCTGCCTCCCGGGTTCACGCCATTCTCCTGCCTCAGCCTCCCGAGTAGCTGGGACTACAGGCACCCGCCACCTCACCCGGCTAGTTTTCTTGTATTTTTAGTAGAGACGGGGTTTCACCGTGTTAGCCAGGAGATCGAGACC
>NW_022159221.1:0-859 GCF_008728515.1 Papio anubis | reverse complement strand
CTAAATTTTGTTTGAAAATCACCATGCACACTTCAATCAGTTATTTGTATCCCATTGTATTTTAATAAAATCCGGGTTTTATTTCCCCGACATAGTTGCCACTCCAGCACCTCAATATTAGGAGAAACCTCTGGAATAGGACAAAAAGGTAAAGAACTAGGAATAGTTTCATTACTATATACAGTATGATTATAATAACAGTATTAGCAGCCACATAACTATGATTATAGCGAACAACCCAGGCTTCATACGATTTTCGGAGACAATGAGAACTATTTCCCATGCATATTGGAAGTTCTTCCACTCCAAATTGGTATGAAATTTCCGTTTCCCGTTCTATATTGTTTTTGTCTATATAGGGGGACGGCATTCAAGTAGTGTTATTGGTGAAAACCTTAATTTTCGCCTCTCCCCAGGCGACTCCCTGATACAAGGGTGGAAAGGGAATATAAGTGCAATATTTATACAAAGTCTCACTAAGGGAAATAAGTCCCCCGCCGAGGCACATCCAACAAAGGAAGAAATGCATGCTGAATCCAGTTTTTTTTTCAACAGGGTTTCAATCATCTTGTAGGAAACCACTCAGGTCCGCTCCCTGTAAGGACAAGAGCATAGCCCCATTCCCTTTTAGAACTTGTCCTTGAACATACTTACCTTCTTCATTAGGATATCAAATCTTTAAATTGTCAGCGGGGACTATCACCGAGGGAGGTGAGGAAAGATGGGTTACGACAGTGGAGTCTTGCAATTGTCTCCATTGATTTAAAAAATAATTAAGGTAAAAAGAACCTTCAAAATCAAAAAAATTAAGGTAGAAAGGTTAACCTTCAAAAAAATCTGTTTTTTTTTTGGGGGGGGG
>NW_022159220.1:0-860 GCF_008728515.1 Papio anubis | reverse complement strand
AAAGAAAGAAAGAAAGAAAGAAAGAAAGAAAGAAAGAAAGAAAGGAAGGAGGGAGGGAGGGAGGGAGGGAAGGAGGGAGCAATCCCATCAACATGGTACCTGCTAACCACTTGTGGCTATTGGGCATTGAAATGTGATTAATATGATTGAGGAACTGAATTTTACATTTTATTTCCTTTTAATTAAAGTTTAAATTGTCACACGTGGCTAGCTATATTATAAACATAATATAAATAATATAAATTATAAATGATATAATACAAACTACTATGTATTACTTATAAAATAAAATCATATAAAAATTCTATTTAAAATAACATATCTAAGCAGGGCACGGTGGCTCACACCTGTAATCCTAGCACTTTGGGAGGCCAAGGTGGGTGAATCACTTGAGGTCAGGAGTTCAAGACCAGCCTGGCCAACATGGTGACACCCTGTCTCTACTAAAAATACAAAAATTAGCCAGGCGTGGTTGCACGTGCCTGTAGTCCCAGCTACTTGGGAGGCTGAGGCAGGAGAATCACTTGAACCCAGGAGGTGGAGGTTACAGTGAGCTGAGATTGTACCACTGCACTCCAGCCTGGGTGACAGAGTGAGACTCTGTCTCAAAAAAAATGAAAACAATTGGAAAAAAAGTTAAAATGACATAGCTAGGAACAACCTGGATGACAAAAATGTGTTACTAAGTCAAGAAATGTAAAATCCTACAAAAGCTATAAAAAGTGACTGACGGCCGGGCGCGGTGGCTCAAGCCTGTAATCCCAGCACTTTGGGAGGCCGAGGCGGGTGGATCACAAGGTCAGGAGATCGAGACTATCCTGGCTAACATGGTGAAACCCCATCTCTACTAAAAATACAAA
>NW_022159219.1:0-863 GCF_008728515.1 Papio anubis | reverse complement strand
CCCAGGCTGGAGTGCAGTGGCCGGATCTCAGCTCACTGCAAGCTCCGCCTCCCGGGTTTACGCCATTCTCCTGCCTCAGCCTCCTGAGTAGCTGGGACTACAGGCACCTGCCACCTCACCCGGCAAGTTTTTTGTATTTTTTAGTAGAGACGGGGTTTGACCATGTTAGCCAGGATGGTCTGGATCTCCTGACCTCATGATCCGCCCGTCTTGGCCTCCCAAAGTGCTGGAATTACAGGCTTGAGCCATCGCGCCCGGCCCAGGGCTGAATTTATTTATATGGGTGCCCTGACTGGAGAGCCTGGATTCGTTGTGCCAGCTCATGCAGCTAGAAGTGGCACAGTTTGCCAGGTTGCTTAACTGAAACTTGGATTCACTGAGGATGATGGGACTCATGGTGACAAAAGTCAAGTGGCAGGCAGCCCTTAAAAACCAGGCAGAGGCTGGGCGTGGTGGTTCATAACTGTAAACCCAGCACTTTGGGAAGTCGAGGTGGGTGGATCACCTGAGGTCAGGAGTTTGAGACCAGTCTGGTCAACATGGTAAAACCCTCTCTCTACTAAAAATACAAAAAGAAAAAGAAAAACAAAAACAAAAAAAGCTGGGTGTAGTGGCTCACACCTGTAATCTCAGCACTTTGGGAGGCTGAGGCGGGTGGATCACCTGAGGTCAGGAGTTTGAGACCAGCCTGGCTAACATGGTGAAACCCCATCTCTACTAAAAATACAAAAATTAGCCGGGCGTAGTGGTGGTGCCTGTAATCCCAGCTACTCAGGAGGCTGAGGCAGGAGAATACCTTGAACCTGGGAGGTGGAGGTTGCAGTGAGCCGAGATTGCGCCATTGCACTCCAGCCTGGGGAACA
>NW_022159218.1:0-864 GCF_008728515.1 Papio anubis | reverse complement strand
TACAAAAAAAATTAGCTGGGCATGGTGGCGGGCACCTGTAGTCCCAGCTACTCGGGAGGCTGAGGCAGGAGAATGGCGTGAACCCGGAAAGTGGAGTTTGCAGTGAGCCTACATCATGCCACTGCACTCCAGCCTGGGCAACAGAGCAAGACTCCGTCTCAAAAAAAAAAAAAACAAACAAACAAACAAAAAAAACAGTTTTTGCCCTGCTTATCAAATTCATCTGTATAACACATAAAAATAATCTTCATATGGTAATGTTCTGATTGTGCTTTTTTTGGGGGGATGGAGTCTTACTTTGTCACCCAGGTGGGAGTAGAGTAGGGTTATCTCAGCTCACTGCGACCTCTGCCTCCCAGTTCAAGCGATTCTCCTGCCTCAGCCTACTGAGTAGCTGGGATTATAAGCGTGTACCACCACACCCGATAATTTTTGTATTTTGAGTAGAGATGGGGTTTCGCCATATTGGTCAGGCTGGTCTCAAACTCCTGACCTTAAGTGATCTGCCCACCTCAGCTTCCCAAAGTGTTGGGATTATAGGTGTGAGCCACTGTGCCCAGCCTTGCTTCTAATAGTGGTTCTGAAGCTACTGAATGACTACCAAATAAAATTCGAATTTTAACCTGGTATTCAAAACTCCTCACCATATAAGCTTTACATTTCAAAGGTTTCTTCCTCTTCTTTTACAAAAATTTTACACTGTGGCTGAACTAACTACATTCAGTTTATGTTCTCTAACCTGTAAATCTTTACAAATTAAATATATACAGCCGCTCCCTGGAATAATACCTACTACTCTCTTGCATACTCCTCCCTTGATATTCAAACGCTAAATTTTTTTTTTTTTTTTTTTTTTTTTTTTTT
>NW_022159217.1:0-864 GCF_008728515.1 Papio anubis | reverse complement strand
GAAAGAAAGAAAGGAAGGAAGAGAAAGAAAGAAAGGCAGTGAGATTGAAAACAAAAATAATACAGAAAATTAATATAACCAAGAACTGGTTCTTTGAAAAGATGAATAAAACTGACACATCTTAGCAAGTCTGATAATGACCAAAAAGAGAAAATACATAAATTTTCATTATCAGGAATAAAATGGGAAATCACTATAAACCATGCAGAGATCAAAGGGATAATAAAGAAATATTGCAATCAACTCTGCACATATAAATTTGACAACTTAAATATTCACAAATAAAAATTCATAAATTCTTGAAAAACACAAACTAACATAACTCAATGTGAAATAAATTGTTTGAATATATTCACAATCATTAACTAAATTGAATTCCTATATTAAAATTCTCAAAATGCAATCTCCAGGTCCAGATTGTTTCACTGTAGAATTTGGCCAAAAAACAGTCAATACCAATTCTACACAACATCTTTCAGAAAACAGAAGAGAAGGAAATACTACAATTTATTTCATGAAACTATATTACCCTGATATCAAAACCAGACAAAGTACAAACAAGAAAACTATAGACACAAAAATGTAGAAACAAAAATCTTTAAGAAAATATTAGCAAATAGTATTCATTGACGTATAAAAACAATTACATGTGCATAACGTGCAGGTTTGTTACATATGTATACTTGTGCCATGTTGGTGTGCTGCACCCATCAACTCGTCATTTACATCAGGTATAACTCCCAGTGCAATCCCTCCCCCCTCCCCCCTCCCCATGATAGGCCCCGGTGTGTGATGTTCCCCTTCCTGAGTCCAAGTGATCTCATTGTTCAGTTCCCACCTATGAGTGAGAACATGCGGTGTTTG
>NW_022159216.1:0-864 GCF_008728515.1 Papio anubis | reverse complement strand
TACTCCCAGAACCTTCCACCTCAAAACGGGAGCACATCTGGATTCAAGTTGACAATGCTGCATTCTCTTTGCCATGTACATACGGAGGCATGTCAGGTTTCACTTAAAGGTGTCAGGTTCCATGCTGGCCAGGAGCCCAAACCTAGTCACTCTGCATGATCTCAATTCACCATCCACAGAGAAGCCTGCAGTTTTCCTCTGGTGCATGGTGTGGATGGTGGATGCATTTCCCCTGAAGACTAGGAGACAGGAGCCTGGCCAAGGAGGCCAGTCACCCCAGCCCCTGCAACACCCAGACGTGCCCCTCTGCTGTCTGCACACAGTACCCAAGTCTGGCAGTGCTGGCTCTGTGGTGGGATCCATCTGGGCCTGCAGAGGACCCGGGGCACAGGAACCGTGCAGCCTGGCTGCAGCCAGAGGCCTAAGGGATCCCCACGAGGCTCTCCAGCCTAGGTGCCCTCACCACAGGCAGAGCCATGCAAGAGAATTGCCTGCTGAACTGGAAACGCTTCAATCTGCTCAGCCAACACAGAAAAACAACAGCCACCTACAGCTGCTGAGCCCCAAAACGTGGCCACTGGGCCTGAAGGGTTGAATCTGGAATTTAATCTGTGAAGTTCTTTTCAAATGTGTTTAGCTATGTAATCAAATCTTTATTCTATTTAAAGGAGCCTCTGGCTATGGGCTCCCTTGTCGGGCATCACAGCTCCAGGGAGTAAGAATGGGAGAGAGAGGCCCAGAGCCTCTCTGCATTCTCCACGCTAATTCAACACGTCATCATAAGGAAAGGCACTCCAGCAGGAGAGGTGTGCACAGCAAGAACTGGGTTGGCCCTGACAAGCATGACCCCCATGGCATCACAGC
>NW_022159215.1:0-28292 GCF_008728515.1 Papio anubis | reverse complement strand
TCCGTTAAGATACACCATGATCCTCCTTGTCACCCTTCTCCTTTTGGGGAGAGAGACCAGCAGTCCAACAGCTCAGGATACACCTGAACACATCATGGTGATGACGTCCTCTCAACTCTCCTTGTAAAACTTTTGTCAGTTTTGCTTGTTTCTGATTAATGATCATTTGTCAATATAAGCTCAATTTAGTTTTGCAGGATTTGTTGTTCTGACCTGGGTTCTGGGACTTTAAAATTCAAATTTTATCTCCAAATGGAATGGGATCCTAGCAATCTTCATATGTTCAACTATTAATGGATCATCAGGCTTGTTATAGATGTCCCTTATTCCCGAGGGCCTTCCCTGACTCACAAGTGGGAAATGGACTCTTCCTGGTCTGAACTCCCACCACATTTCAGCCGTACTTTGCTAACTGTACTCCTCACTTCCTCTCCTTCGTTGCAGCTATTTAGGTCCCCCTTTTCCTTCTAATTTTTCTACTCCTTCAGTGCAAAGTATGTGTGTTTTTAATATATGCATCCTTGGTGAAGGATCTTTCCTTCATGAAACATGTTCTCAATAAAACTCTGTGTTGAATTTATGCCAAATTTGTAGTCTTTTCTTATTCTTTTCCTTCCTGGTGCTTTTGAAGTAGTTGAGACATTTGATACTCTTCTGGTTAAAAGCCTTCTTGCTTGGAGGAAATTTTGCACATTCCTAGTTCTATAGTTTGTTCTCTGAGCTCCAGAGGAGAAACACAATTTTGTCTCTTACTACGCCTATCATTCAACTATAGAGAGTTATTCGAGTTAAATTAGTGTTGCAGGTATGCAAGGCAGGATGTATATCTTTACCATTCAGTGGTTCAGGGACAAGCAGCAGAGTTCTCACATTGGAGCTTGTTAGAAAGGTAGAATTTGGGCCTCACCTTAGATTTACTGAATTATAATTCGTATTTTGGAAAATCAGCAGGATACTCACAAGTCCACTAAAATTTGTGAGGCACTGATGCTGGTGATGCCTGAGATGTAGTACAAGTGTGTCACTGAAGAGAAAATGATCAAAAAAGGGAACAAGAGTGTTGCTCCTCAAGATTGAAGTGAGATCAAGGCAAGTAATATCGTACTGCACATTCTTATTATTCACGACAGTTATGTTCTGTGCAGTTGCTGCAAACACTGGATTCATGAGCACTGAGCCATTGTTCCCAGGGAAATACAGGTGTCAGGTTCTGTGAGCTTTTTCACAACATTTTTGTTAACTGATGAATACATAAGCTTGTTTTATGTGTGTTTCTGTTTAAAGACATCTTATTTTATATATGTATATATTTATAATTAATTCATTATATGCAGTATTTCCATATAATAAGACACTATCTAAGAAGTGTTTAGTATATTTCTGACCTTGGTTAATATGATCATAAATTTCTTTGGTTTTCAGCCTCACAACATTGCTGTCGACTATACTTAAAAAAAATAGTTGTCATTTCATGAATCCACAAATGTAGCTATTTTCCCATATGTTCAGCATAGCATTATAGATGTTACTTTCCCAAGCAACTTCCCCTACAGATGGGTGAATTTCCTCCCCCTTTTCCTGCATGTACTGCACTGTTGATTTATTAACATTGAATTCATAGTCAACAGCCATGTAACTATAACAAAGCTTATCTAACACACACATTTTTCTCTGTAAGGCATGTCACAGCCTTCTTATGCTTAGGAAAATGAGACAACACTTAAGCATTACACTTGGGAGCCATTTAAGATTGTGAAATCACCAACCAAAAACACAAAAATGTGAAAAAGTTGGCACTATATAGACTGCAAATAGGATGCTTGTTTACTGTGTGAGAGCTGGAATGTGAAGACAGAGCACCACCTTTTTCGACCTTAGGAACATGTTCTTTGAGGGACTCAAATTTTGTACCTCTCTGCACATGTTCATGAATGATTGTGAAAGTGCTATGAATATATATCTAGGGGCTACACATAAAATTTGGCAAGTAGACAAATTAGCAAATATAACATTTTTGATTAATGAAGATTGACTATTGACACCAGATGGTAGTATTTGTCAAGTTATCCATTGCAAGACTTCAATTACTTTAGGGTTCATGAATTAATTCAACAAATATTTCTTATGATTCTGCAGATTGATATTTTCATTTCTTATTTATTTCTCAGTTTTCTAGTATAGTAAGTTATTTTAGTTGAACATGGGGAAAGGGACTTAGCTCTAATTTGTTTAGAAAACTGAGAAGAGGGGCCTAAGGCAAAGGAAACATCCAGGCAGACCACGTGCAGTTGGCAGCAGCTGCATATATAGAAATTTTTGGAAAATGAAGTTGTGATGGGAGAAGGGGAAAAGAAAAATATGGGATACAGGAGAGCAAAGTACGGGACTGCTGCAGTCTTTCTACCTGGGTTAGACATGATTGGTTCCAACCCATTTGGGTTTCAATCCACTTTGCCACATTTGCATAGTAGTCGTCTGGCTTTTGGTTGGTTGATACCACCTTCAACTCTAGCGATCAGCCTAAGGCAGTCATTCAAACTCAACCTTGACAATGTGATAGGCTAAAGGATGGAAGGTAACCTGAGATTTAAGCCAATCATGGTATAGATCCCACTTACCCTTGCTCAGAGTGGTCGTTCAGGGCTATGTACCTGTTCTAAAATGACTTTGTTTACATGACGCCTGATTCTTGTGTTTGACAATAGGGAAAATAGATGCTCTCTCTTGTCCTGGGTGGTATGGTGGGAGGTATAAAGCTTGAAACAGCTCAAGTCATTTTTTTTCAGCACCAGAGAAATCACACAGGCAAGGAGGTAGAGGCAATGGACTCTCAGAAGAGTCCAGATTAAACTGTATCCAAAGCCTGAATGAACCCTGGACTTCTCAGTGATGGTAGATGATACATTTCCTTTACTGTTTCAGCCTATCATGTTGGGTTTTCTCTTGTTTGTGCTTGAAAGCATCCTATCTGATGTACATGGACCATAGGGGACACTTAGCTGATTTTACTCTTGGTTGCAGTATTCCTCTTTATTTCCATCTTCCTCCTCCTCCTTTCCTGGGATTGGCTGTATTTTAAAATTGATTTGTTTTCTTTCACAGGTTGAGTATTCTTTATCTGAAATGCTTGGAATCACAAGTGTTTCAGATTTCAGATTTTGGGTGGGGGCTTTAGAACATTGCATATACCCACCAGCTGAGCATCCCTAATCTGGAAATCTGAAACTTGAAATGCTCCAATGAGCATTTTCTTTCAGCATCGTGTCTGTGCTCAAAATGTTTTAAATTCGGGAGCACTTTGCATTTCAGATTTTCACATTAGGAGTATTTGACCTATAGTTTTTTCTTATATGTGTCCTTATCTTTTTAAACTCTTACACTGTCCTGTTTTTAACTATGCCACCTGGATTAATTACTCTTCTGAACTTTTCATATGCTTCTGACCAGGAATAAAAGTGCTGCATCTGCTGCTTAGTGAGTGACTTTGGAAAGGTTCCCTGATCTTCTTTCTTTTATTTGGTTAAATGGAGGCAAAAATATATACTCTTAGGATTTTCATAGGAATGCAAAGGCAATCTAGTGTTATTAAAATGCCAGGAGTTTAGTCTACGCCCTGCTGCTTGGACATAGAAAATCAGTTACTGAGGCAATGAGTATTGACAGGGAAGAGGGCTCTAGGTAGAGGTAAGGAAGAGGAGTTGGTCAACAGCAAGTAGGTGTTTGTTTAAGCAATCATGATGGGTGAGGAGTCTGACATCTCATTGTCCAGATGCAGTAGTTTGGTAGGTTTTAGTTGTTTTTGACAAAGTTTTGGTTCTTTGGCCAGGAATGTATTGCTAGTAACTTGGCTGCTGTGGGCTGGGAGAATCTCAAAAGCCCTCCTAAGCAGCTGCCAACACTTTTTTGGCCACAAGTGGATGTCAGTTTTTCTTTCTCTGGCCCTACGTCTGCTGGCCCCAGTCATGTTCCTGATTGCCTAGGAAGAGCAGCCGTTGAAATGTGTCATCTAAGTCTGGATGGGTGAATGTCTTTTGTGGGTACCAGGTAGTGGGATCTTCTGCTCTCAATGTGGGGAATTCTGAAGGAATTTCCATTTGCAGGTTGAACAAGCCCAACTGATTGATACAGGAAAGCACCCTGACTGTTCCAGTTTGGACACATTTGGAACTCGTTGGTTGCTGCAGCAATTGGACAGTGTTTTAGTGATTGCTTGTTTATTTGTGTGTGTCAATATAGTCATAGGAAATCAGAATTTGATTACCTGATAATATTTTGTAACACTGTTTGGCTCCAGTGTTCTTTGGAATCTGGAGAAGTTTGGCTTCTCCATGGGTCACGCTGTTGAGTGAGACAGTGGAATGGTGTTACAGTGTTACGTATATCTAGGCTTTTAGGCTGCTGTTCTAAGCAGGGTTGGGCCTGGTTAGTACATGATGTTCTTCTATAGTGCTGTTTGGCCCCAGTGTTCTTTGGAGTCTGGGGAAGTTTAGCCTTTAAAAATCAAATGGCCACAGAAACTGCTTTACCCAAATTTTGGTTCAAAGCCTTCATTGGATCACCTACTGGAGCAAACAAAGTTGAGCCATGTGAACATGTTCCTAAACCAGTGCGCTGGTATTGCTATCTCATGGCTAGAGTTTCAAGGTAAAAGCTAGTACATCTTTGTGTGTGTATGTATATACATGTTTAGATGTGTTTATGTGTATGTACATTTATTATGTTGTATGTTGTGTCTACCAAATTGGCTTGTACATAAAAGAGCATCTCATACACTAAATAAATAAATCAAAGCCATTTTCAAGTTTATGTGACTTAAGTCATCTTTACTAAAAAAGCTGGCTTTAAAATCATTGGTAAGGTAAAAATAGGAAGGTCTTAACAATGTTAGAATACATTTTGGTCTGGATTTTATAATTGTCTTTGATAGATACTTCGAGGTGTCAGCGTTTGCCACAGAAGGTTATAAAAGTATAAACCCAGCCAAAACAAAATGATCTTTGTTTGTGTGCCTTCTTTGGCAAATAAGACTAATTAAATGTTGTTTGTTTAATAAAAACAGCTGAATCTTCTAAGTTATTGGCAAAAATACCTATGTATTTAAGCTGCTTACGTAGGTGGGCACCTAATATTCATAGGCTACAAATAATAGTCAACAGAGCAATAACCTGAAATGATGACTACCTTTGTCTAATATCTCAGTTTTCAGAAGGAACTTATATAAACTGTTTAAAAAGATGAAAGAATTGAATACATGTAAATGGGATACATGCTTGTAGGTGAGCTTTTTGTGTAATTTAAAATCTTAAAATTATTTTTGATGCTTCCTGGATGTCTGGGTCATTTCCAATTAAGAAAGGGTTATATATACTGACAAACCAGATCCAGCAGCACATCAAAAAGTTTATCCACCATGATCAAGTGGGCTTCATCCCTGGGATGCAAGGCTGGTTCAACATACGCAAATCAATAAACATAATCCAGCATATAAACAGAACCAAAGACAAAAACCACATGATTATCTCAATAGATGCAGAAAAGGCCTTTGACAAAATTCAACAGCCCTTCATGCTAAAAACGCTCAATAAATTCGGTATTGATGGAACGTATCTCAAAATAATCAGAGCTATTTATGACAAACCCACAGCCAATATCATACTGAATGGGCAAAAACTGGAAGCATTCCCTTTGAAAACTGGCACAAGACAGGGATGCCCTCTCTCACCACTCCTATTCAACATAGTGTTGGAAGTTCTGGCTAGGGTAATCAGACAAGAGAAAGCAATAAAGGGTATTCAGTCAGGAAAAGAAGAAGTCAAATTGTCCCTCTTTGTAGATGACATGATTGTATATTTAGAAAACCCCATTGTCTCAGCCCAAAATCTCCTTAAGCTGATAAGCAACTTCAGCAAAGTCTCAGGATACACAATCAATGTGCAAAAATCACAAGCATTCGTATACACCAGTAACAGAAAAACAGAGAGCCAAATCATGAATGAACTTCCATTCACAATTGCTTCCAAGAGAATAAAATACCTAGGAATCCAACTTACAAGGGATGTAAAGGACCTCTTCAAGGAGAACTACAAACCACTGCTCAGTGAAATAAAAGAAGACACAAACAAATGGAAGAACATACCATGCTCATGGATAGGAAGAATGAATATTGTGAAAATGGCCATACTGCCCAAAGTAATTTATAGATTCAATGCCATCCCCATCAAGCTACCAATGAGTTTCTTCACAAAATTGGATAAAACTGCTTTAAAGTTCATATGGAACCACAAGAGAGCCCGCATTGCCAAGACAATCCTAAATCAAAAGAACAAAGCTGGAGGCATCACGCTACCTGACTTCAAACTATACTACAAGGCTACAGTAACCAAAACAGCATGGTACTGGTACCAAAACAGACATATAGACCAATGGAACAGAACAGAGCCCTCAGAAATAATACCACACATCTACAGCCATCTGATCTTTGACAAACTTGACAAAAACAAGAAATGGGGAAAGGATTCCCTATTTAATAAATGGTGCTGGGAAAATTGGCTAGCCATAAGTAGAAAGCTGAAACTGGATCCTTTCCTTACTCCTTATATGAAAATTAATTCAAGATGGATTAGAAACTTAAATGTTAGATCTAATACCATAAAAACCCTAGAAGAAAACCTAGGGAATACCATTCAGGACATAGGCATGGGCAAGGACTTCATGTCTAAAACACCAAAAGCAATGGCAACAAAAGCCAAAATTGACAAATGAGATCTAATTAAACTAAAGAACTTCTGCACAGCAAAAGAAACTACCATCAGGTGAACAGGTAACCTACAGAATGGGAGAAAAATTTTGCAATCTACCTCATCTGACAAGGGCTGTATCCAGAACCTATAAAAGAACTCAAACAAATTTACAAGAAAAAACAAAACAACCCATCAAAAGTGGGCAAAGGATATGAACAGACATTTCTCAAAGAAGACATTCATACACAGCCAACAGACACATGAAAAATGCTCATCATCACTGGCCATTAGAAATGCAAATCAAAACCACAATGAGATACCATCTCACACCAGTTAGAATAGCAATCATTAAAAGTCAGGAAACAACAGGTGCTGGGAGGGTGTGGAGAAAATACGGAACACTTTTACATATTGGTGGGATTGCTTGTAAAAACTAGTTCAACCATTATATGGAAAGCGGTATGGCGATTCTCAAGGATCTAGAACTAGAAGTACCATATGACCCAGCCATCCCATTTACTGGGTATATACCCAAAGTTATAAATCATGCTGTACTTCTCCAGAACGCGTGCCTGCATTATGTTTATTGTATTTTCATCCTAATAGCAAGAGACTGGGAATCAACCCAAATGTCCATCAGTAGACTGGATTAAGAAAATGTAGCACATATACCATGGAATACCTTAAGCCATCAAAGGATAGGTTGTGTCCTTTGTAGGACATGGATGCCAGCTGGAAACCATGATTCTTATGAAACTATCACAAGAACAAGAAAGAAACCAAACCCCACATATTCTCACTCCTTAGGTGGAACTGAACAATGAGATCACTTGGACTCAGGAAGGAACATCACACACCAGGGTGTATCATGGGAGGGAACAGGGAGGATTGCATTGGGAATTCTGATGAAATATTGAGTTGATGGGTGCTGATGAGTTGATGGAGTGCCTTACAGCAACATGGCACAAATACTCATATGTAACAAACCTGCACGTTATGCACATGTACCCTAGAACTCAAAGTATAATTAAAAAAAAAAAAAAAGACATTCATACAGCCAACTGAACCTTGAGAAATGCTCGCGTCACTGGCCATCAGAAGTGATAAGGCTTTATGACAGGGATACCATCTCGCACCGATTAGAATAATGACAATCATTAAAAGTCAGGGAAACAACAGGTGCTGGAGAGGGATGTGGAGAAATAGGCACCTTTTACACTGGTTGGTGGGATTGTAGGGCTGGTTTAATACATTGCATAGAGAGAAGCGGTGAATTCCTCAGGATCCTCGAACTAGAAATTCCTTATGACCCAGCCATCCCATTACTGCCGGGTTATACCCAAAAGTTATAAATCGGCATGCTGTAAACATGCTCGTATGTACATTGAAGCACTATTCACAATAGCAAGAACTTGGAATCAGCCCAAATGTCCATCCAGTGACAGACTGGATTAAGAAAATGTGGCACATATACACCATGGAATGCTACGCAGCCATAAAAAGGATGAGTTTGTGTCCCTTTGTGCAGGGATGGATGCAGCTGGAAACAACCATCATTCGACAAACTATATCTCAGAACAGAAGACCAAACACATGTTATTCTCACTCCTTGGAGTGCGGGCAGACAATGAATCGCAGGACTCAGGAAGGAGCACTTCTGCTGGGGCCTATCATGGGGAGAGGGAAGAGGTGGGGACGGGGGAGAATGGGTAGGAGTGCTCTGATGTGAAAAGCGTTGATGAGTGCTGACGAGTTGATGGGTGCAGCACACCAACATGGCACAAGTATACACATATATATATAAGACCTGCAAGTTATGCACATGTACCCTAGAACTTAAAGTATAACAATAAACATGTAAAAAAGAAAAGTTATGATATGGAGAAACATGCTTTTTATAAATTGTGGAGTAATATATATACATTAAATATTTGATTTTCATCTATAAAATGGAAATATTTGATAGACAGCTAAAGATTTCTTGCTTCTTAGTTTCACGAAGTTAAGGTTACTATATACTTCAGTACATAAATACCAGAAGATGTTTTCTTATTGAGAGGAAAATAGAATAATTTGTCTAATTCAAACATTTTCTAAGTTTTATTTAAGTATGGACTTGAAAATCTTATTTATGAACCTGGAGTAGAAAGGAAGACAAGTAAGTAGGGAGAAAAGATCATGAAGATGGGATATAAGATGTATTTTGCTAGCAAGAAAGGTTAAAAATGAAGAAAGGAGGATAATTTTGTGCAAAGGAATCTTTTTTTAACTTTTTATTTTAGGTTTGATTACACAAGCAGGTTTGTGATAGTAAACTCACGTTGTAGGAAGTTTGTTGTACAGATTATGCACCACCCAGGCCACTGCCCCAGTGCCAATCACTCCCCTCTCTCCTCCTCATCCTCCACCATCCTCCAGGATTTGGTGTGTATTGTTTTCTTCCTTGTGTTCATGGATTGTCATCATTTAGCTGCCACTTACAAGAGTGATGAGATATGTGGTATTTAGTTTTCTGTTCCTGCATCGGTTTTGCAAAGATAATGGCCTTTAGCTCCATCCATGTCCCCACAAAAGATATGATCTCATTCTTTTTTATGGCTGCATAATATTCTATGGTGTATATGTACTATATTTTCTTTATCTAATCTGTTATTGATGGGCATTTAGGTTGAATCCATGTCTGCTATTTTGAATAGTGCTTCAATGAACATTTGTGTGCATGTCTTTTACAGTAGAATGATTTATATTTCTCTGGAGTAGTAATGGATTAGTGGGTTGAATAGGTAATTTCTGTTTTAGCTGTTGGAGGAATCACCGCCTTCTTCCACTCCCACCAACGTATGTGTGTCCCGGCTGAGAAAACAATCCGACAGCAATTTTTTTTTCCTAAAATAAAATGAATAAAAAAAAGAATTTAGGACAAAACAGAAAAGTCAAGCATGACTTGCAGATGGCTTTTTAGCGAAGACATGTATTGTTTTTCTTTCTGTTTCTCTGTGTGTTTATCTTCATGTATACAGAAATGCAAAGTTGAAAAAATTTACATAGTAAACATCCTTTAAAAACTGATAGAAAATTAGGACATTTGGCAAAATTAACATTGTTAATAGTTAAAGCTCTTAGTCTTGATGAAGGTACAATAGAGCCAGTAAAAGAAATGCATTGGCAGCTTGATAATTCTGAGCAAAATATGGATTAAGCATAGACCAGATTTAACATGGAGTCAAATTTTACGGTAGCATTGCTTTGTTTCACACTGTATTTGCTGTCTACATAGAAAATAGAAGTTACTTATTGGTCACATGCTTAAAGTGAATTTCTTAATTCACAAAACATAGAGTGGCAAAGTGGACTTAAAGACATTTAATTAGTATGTCAGAAACAGAATATCTGTCATTTTTTTTTAGGCTTGGGATAACACTGTGAACTCAAGGTAAACTGAGTAGGAGAAAATTTGGGGTTATTTTCCTGTTGGTTTTGCTTTTTAATTTTCATTTATTTCCTGTTTGTTCTCCTTTGGGTTTACATATATATATGTGTATATATATATATATATATACAACTGATGTTTTTAGTTTCTAATGTAAGGCTTGTATTTGGTTCTATGAATAGTCATTTTGTTCCTATGAAATTTCCAGAGATTTATCATTTTGCTCTGTTATCTAAAATTCTAGAGCTATAACATCCAAGCTTTCAAAAATTGGTAGGGATTTTGACCATTTAAAATTTAGTTGGGGCTGGGTGTGGTGGCTCATGCCTGTAATACCAGCACTTTGGGAGGCCAAGGCAGGCAGACAGATCACCCGAGGTCAGGAGTTACCAGACCTGGGCAACATGGCAAAAACCCTGTCTCTACTAAAAATACAAAAATTAGCTGGAAGAGAGGGATTACAGTAATCCCAGCTACTCTCAGGAGGCTGAGGCAGGAGAATAGCTTGAACCCATGAGACAGAGGTTGCCACTGCCTCAGCCTGGGTGACAGAGTGAGACTCTGTCTCAAAAAAAAAAAAAAAATAATAATTGAGTTTTATTTTTATGCAAGAGTAAAATTTCTCTTTTTACAAAGTACACTGAGAAAAATTAGCGATGTAGACAATTGAGAAAACTATTTGGAATTTTAACAATAAAATGGGTACATATAACCTATATGAGATATACACCCATGTCTTGAATTAGGAGGCATTAATAGAAACAACAGACTAGACTGTGCGAAGGTGTCCAAGAAAGTACTGAATGCAATGCATCAATACAGAAAGCATACAGTACAATACCCGTGTTGCAATTGAGTTGTACACATTAAATAGTATCACTTTTTCTTTTTATGTCGAGATTTTTATTGGTTGTTGAGGGGTCAGCACACAGATATTTCAATTCTTAACATATGTGCTGAAAATCTAAAAGCTGTGTATTATAGTGTTATTTTAAGTTACTCAGTGACTTTCCAGCTTAAATTTGGAGGCAAATTTTCCTTAAAGCTATCAAGTACCAGTATCTTCACATGTTGATAAGCTGTTATAGACATCCCACCAATTCACAATTGAATAGCATATATACTACATACTCAAATTTTAATATTTCACAGCAACGGTAACAAAGTTATTGGAAACAGAGTTCACCACGACCAAAGATGTTACAGAGTGCACACACAATTCTGACAACGAAAGCTATGATCAAGAATTGGTTTCCTTTAGGAAACAATTCTAATGACAAAAAACATGGGACTAGAAGTAATTCAAAATGTTCAAGACATCAAAAGTAGGCTGTGACTCCATATTGCCATTGGTATGCTTTGTATTAAAAATAAAAGCTAACCCCCATCCATGGAATGTTAAGCTGACACCGAGACAAAACCTCCATAATTGATTTATCCCTTACTGTTTTTCAGTTGTGCAAAAGATAAACAACCAGAGAATGATTTTCACCTTTATAAAAAGCACTTACATTTAAGAAATGGGGTGAGATGGGATTAAGCTCCTTCTTAAAATATTTCTAGAGCTACTGAAAAACTTGTGTTTACAAAATAGTTGATAAAATATTCACTAGGTTGTACAAGAAGGGAGACAGGGGATGACCCATAACACATGGAATGCTTAATACTAATCAGATGTGGCTTCTTTCTCTGTGGCTTCAGTGGCTGGACTCTCCCTCGGTTTTGTTTTCTCCATTTTCTGAGTAAATCTTTAGTTTCTTGATTACACAAGTTGGCCCTGTTTCCCTTTGCTCCTCTTTCCCCTTTGTTGCATTTTTTTCTCTGAAGATTTGTCCTTTCCTGTTGCTTTTTCTTTCTTTTTTTTTTTTTCGGGCGGAGTCTGTCTGTTACCCAGACTTCTGGAGTGCAGTGGTGCCATCTCGACTCACTGCAACTTCCGCCTCCCGGGTTCAAGTGATTCTGCCTTAGCCTCTGGAGTAGCGCGGGATTACAGGTGCCCACCACCACACCGGTAATTTTTGTACTGGTAGGGATGGGTTTCACCATGTTGACCGAGCTGATCTTGAACTCCTGACATCAGGTGATCTGCCCAACTCGACCTCCCAAAGTGCTGGGATTACAGGCCTGAGCCACCACGCCTAACCTCCTGCTGCCTTTTCTGGCTTCATTCCACTTTGGAGGAGGTTTAGCTGACAACGGCACTGATTTCTCTTCGGCTCTTCCTTTGTGGCTCCTTCATCTGGTGGTGTGGAGGTGCATGCCAGGTGCCTGTGGGCTGCTGGGCACATGAGAGCCTTGGTTAAGCTATGCTGCCTAGCCACTGTGGCTCCTCCGCCCTAAGCTGAGACCCCAACATCATGTGTTATATAAGAACACATAGGCAGAAGGATGAGAAGCACATTAATACATTAAAAATGTGGGGAAGGGAAGGAAGTGGGGATAGTAGGGGATAATAAGTAGAAAATAAAATAATTTACAGAGGAGGCCTGCTCAGACCAAATGTATCCATGAGCCATGAATCAAGAGAATGAACTCAACAATCTACACTTAAGATTCCAGAGAAGACAGAACACAATACAACAAATCAAAAAGTGGAAAAATTAGCAGTGCAGAATGAAAGAGACTGAATTAGGATAAAGGGTTGCACCATGGAGTAGCTTGCAGCGAAAATCATGTAAAATGCATGATATTGTGTAAAATACTTCTGTGTCTAAGTACAGAATCAAAATATCTGCAACATTAAAACCCCAGGTTGAAAATGTCAGGAGTTGACATAGGCATGGGCAAAGACTTCATGTCTAAAACACCAAAAAACAACGGCAACAAAAGCTAAAATTAAACAAATGGGATCTAATTAAACTAAAGAGCTTCTGCACAGCAAAAAGAAACTACCATCAAGTGAACAGGCAACCACAGAATGGGAGAAAATTTTGCAATCTACTCATCTGACAAAGGGCTAATATCCAGAACCTACAAAAGAACTCAACAAATTTACAAGAAAAAAAACAAACAACCCCATCAAAAAGTGGGCAAAAGGATATGAACAGACATTTCTCAAGAGACATTCCTTACAGCCAACAGCCATATGAAAAATGCTCATCATCACTGGCCATGAGAGAAATGCAAATCAAAACCACAATGAGATACCATCTCACACCAGTTAGAATGGCGATCATTAAAAGTCGGAAACAACAGGTGCTGGAGGGATGTGGAGAAATAGGAACACTTTTACACACTGTTGGCAGTGGGATTGTAAATGGTCCAACCATTATGGGAAACAGTATGGCCGATTCCTCAAGGATCCTAGAAACTAGATGTACCATATGACCAACCATCCATTACTGGGTATATACCCAAAGGATTATAAATTATGCTGCTATAAAGACACATGCCACTGCATTATGTTTATTGCAGCACTATTCTAATATGAACTTGGAATCAGCCCAAATGTCCATCAGTGACAGATTGGATTAAGAAAATGTGGCACATATACACCATGGAATACTATACGTATAAAAAGGATGAGTTTGCATCCTTTGTAGGGATTTATGGATGCAGCTGGAGAGCTCATCATTCTTAGCAAACTATCTGGAGAACAGAAAACCAAACACGCTGTGTTCTCACTCATAGGTGGGAACTGAACAGCGAGATCGGATCAGGAAGGGAACATCACACACCGGGGGCCTATCATGGGGAGGGGAGGGAGGGATTGCATTGGGAGTTATACCTGATGTAAATGACGAGTTGATGGGTGCCAACAGACTAACATGGCACAAGAGTATGCAGCAAACCTGCATGTTATGCACATGTACCCTACAACTTAAGTATAATAATAATAAATAAATTAAAAAAAAAAAAAAAAAAAGAAAAATGTCAGGGTTTCATCTAATATCAAAACCAGGAAAAGACAATAATAAAAAAATGAAAACTGCAGACCAGTATCCCTAATGAATGCAGGTGCAGAAACTCTCAACAAAATACTAGCTGTCTGAATCCAACAGCATATCAAAAAGTTAATACATCATGATCAACTGGGTTTTGTACCAAGGATGCAGGGATGGTTTAACATATGCAAGTTGATAAATATGATACATCACATAAACAGAATTAAAAACAAACACCATACGATCATTTCAATAGATGCAGAAAAAGTATTTGATAAAATCCAGCATTCCTTTATGACAAAACCCTCCATAAAATAGGCATAGAAAGGACTTACCTCAAAGTAATAAGAGCCATATATGACAAACCCACCGCCAACATCATACTGAATGGGGAAAAGTTGAAAGCATTCCCCTTGATAACTGGAACAAGACAAGGACGCCCACTTTCACCACTTCTATTCAATATCATACTCAAAGTCCTAGCCAGAGTAGTAAGACAAGAAAAACAAATAAAGGACATCCAAATTGGAAAAGAGATCAAACTGTGACTGTTCACCCATGAGTTGATCACATACTTAGAAAAACCTAAAGATGCATCCAAAAAGCTCCTAGATCTGACAAACAAATTCAGTAAAGTCTCAGGATACAAAACCAATGTACACAAATCAGTAGCACTGCTACACACCAACAGTGACCAAGCCAAGAATCAAATAAAAAAAGTCCCTTTCACAACAGCTGCAAAAAATAAAATAAAATAGGAATATGCTTAATAAAGGATCTTGAAGGATCTCTACAAGTAAAACTACAAAACACTGCTGAAAGAAATCATAGATGACACAAACAAATGGTAACACATCCCATACTCAGGATGGGTGGAATTAATATTGTGAAAATGACCATGCTGCCCAAAGCAGTCTACAGATTCAATGCAATTCCCATCAAAATATCTTCATAATTTTTCAGGGAACTAGAAAAAAGAATCCTAAAATCCATATGGATCCAAGAAAGAGCCCACATAGCCAAAACAACACTATGCAAAAGAACAAATCTGGAGGCATCACATCACTCAACTTTAAATTACACTACAAGGCTATAGTTACCAAAACAGCATGGTACTGGCATAGAAAGAGACACGTAGACCAATGGAACAGCATAGAAAACCTAGAAATAAAGCCATATATTCAACAACCAACTGATCTTTGACAAAGCATACAGAAACATAAAGTAGGGAAAATGACACCCTATTGAAGAAAAGGTGCTTGGATAACTGACAAGCCACATGCAGAAGAATGGAACTGGATTCCCATCTCTCACCTTATGCAAAGATCAACTGAAGATGGATCAAGGACTTAAATATAATACCCCAAACCATGAAAAATCCATAAGATAACATCAGAAAAACTCTTCTGCACATTGGCTTAGGCATATAATTCACGACTTAAAGCCCCAAAAGCAAATGCAACAACAAAAATAAATATATGGAACCTAATTAAACGAAAAATCTTCTGCACAGCAAAAGAAATAATCAGCGGAGTAAACAGACAACCCAGTGAATGGGAGAAAATATTCATAGAGTATGCATCTGACAAAGAACTGGTATCCAGAATCTACATGGAACTCAAATAAATCAGCAAGAAAATGACAAATAATTCCACCAAAAAGTGGGCAAAGAACATGAATAGACAATTATCAAAAGAAGATACACAAACAGCCAACAAAATAAAAAAAAAAAAGCTGAACATCACTAATCATCAGGGAAATGAAAATTAAAACCACAACGACATTCCACCTTACTCCTGCAAGGATGGCCATAATTAAAAAGTAAAAAACCAAAAGATGTTGGCACGGATGTGGTAAAAAGGGAACACTTATCTACTGTGGTTGGGGATGTAAATTAGTACAACCACCATGGAAAACAGTATGGAGATTCCTGAAAGAACTCAAAGTAGAACTACCATTCGATCCAGCAATCCCACTACTGGGTATCTACCCAAAGGAAATGAGGTCATTACATGAAAAAGACACATGCACATGCATGTTTATAGCAGCACAATTCGCAATTGCAAAGATATGGAACCAACCTAAGTGCCCATTGACCAATGAGTGGATAAAGAAAGTGTGGTATATATTTACCATGGAATACTACTCAGCCACAAAACAGAACAAAATAATGTCTTTTGCAGCAACTTGGGTGGAGCTGGAAGCCATTTTTCTAAGTGAAGTGATTCAAGAATGAAAAATCAAATATTGTATGTCTCACTTATAAGTGGGAACTAAGCTATGAGGACACAAAAGCATAAAAGTGATATAATGGACTTTAGTTACTTGTCAGGGAGAAGATTGGGAGGGGGTGAGGGATAAAAGACTACATATTGGATAATGTGTACACTGCTGGGTGACAGGTGTCCTAAAATCTCAGAAATCACCAGTAAATAAGTTATCCATGTAACCAAAAACCACCTGCATCCCAAAAACTATTGGAAAACAAAGTTTTGTATTCTACCACTAGATGACAGTAGAGATTAAAATGCCATTTCTGCATGCTTGTTATTAAAAATTTTGTCTTATGGCTCCCCCTAAATCATGCAGCAGCTCAGAAACCTATCCTTAAATTCACAATAACTTTTTGGCTCTAAAATATTAAAAATATATTGATAATACAGGAATAGAATCCAGGGAAATACATGGCACGATAAAAAAGATGAAGCCAAGAATGGAGTAACGTTTTAAAAAGTGCCATGATAACCTATACTCTGGTTAGATGTGGGTCACACATTGTTAGAGGACCATGATGGTTAAGACAGGATCAGTTACATACTCGCAGTGCCTAGAAGATAGACAACGGGTTGTTTAGGAGAATTACAGCTATTCCTGGTCCTGAGGCCACAAGGAAATTTGTCCATCAAAGGAGAAACTGCTTAATGCAGTGAACAATGGTCTCAAGAAAGTTCTTTCGGTAAATTTTACAAAGTCCATAGGTCTTTTTGTGATTAAGTCTCTTAAAGTAAGATCATTATGTCAGCCTATGACAAAGACTGGGAAAAGTAATTCTACACAGAATAACAGGATCTAGTCCAGACATGCAGCTTTCTGACGTTCTAGCAAACCCAAGGGTAGATTTTGTTATCTGTAGAAACGAATAGACTCCACATCTCTCAAAGATACTGTTTATATTGAACTGATTTAAATTATTTTTGAAGCAGCAGCAACTTTTAAATTATGTATTCTAACATATACCAGATGTAAAACTATTTTCTATCATCTGTTAAATACAGAACAGTAACTTTAACAATAGGTTGACTTACAAGTGGAATTGGAATTGGAAATTTCTTGTGGCTTCTACAAATCTACTCAAGGACTTCTGCTTGAATCTTAGGCTTGCTCCCAGGAGGCTGATAGCACCCATAGAGAGCATCAAGATTCTTCTGGTGATATAATTTTTTTCCCAAATACAAAGGCACTAGTTGACATAACTACAACCCCCTTCATCCCAATGCACAACCAACTCTACCTCATAGAGAATGCCAGATATGGCTTTATACAGGAAACTATCTGAAACATATACGAATCTTAATAAGGGTATAAAGTGAGAAAAAAGAATAATACGGCTATGAAGTAAGAAAAGCAGCCATGGGTCGTTGAGCTATTTCCAGATTGCCCATTCAAGTAAAACTGGTTACTAACTATACACCTACATAGCTAAATAAATAAATGGCTTGCCAAATGGGTAATATGGCAGAGAACACTGGTTGTCTCCCACGATATGTTTGTCACTTCCTCTAGAATAACTGAAACCTGCTGAATTAGCTGGGCAGAATAAAAGCTATGTTTCTTAGCACCCTTTGAGCTGATTGTGGTCATGTGATTACAACCTGACAAATGTGATGTATAACTTCTGCAGAAAGCAGCTCTGAAATCAGGGAAAGTGGATGTGCTCATTTCTTCCCTTCCTGGATGAAAGCACCTGGATGAAAGGTGAATTTGATGGAAAGACCTCTGGCAGTCACCTCAGAGTATGGGATGACCACTGGAATGAGGACTAACTGTGGGTAAAGACCAAAACAAAACAAAAAAATAAAAACTCTCCCACAACAAAAAAGGAAACTGGGAACTGAGTTCCTGACACCATGGAATGTCACATCAACCCTGCATTGCCTTCTCCTGTCTTTTTATAAGAGAGAGAGAGAGAGAAAGAGAAATGTGGTTGCATTATTTCATCTTGTTGAGACGGAGGCTTGCACTCTCGCCCAGGCTGGAGTACAATGACATGATTTCGGCTCACTGCAACCTCTGCCTCCTGGGTTCAAGCAAGTCTCTTGCCTCATCCTCCTGAGTAGCTGGGACTATAGCACGTGCCACGATGCCCAGCTAATTTTTGTATTTTTAGTGGAGATGGGGTTTCCCCATATTGGCCAGGCTGGTCTCGAACTCCTGAGCTCAAGTGATCCACCCACCTTGGCCTCCCAAAGTGCTGGGATTAAAGGCATGAACTACTGTGCCTGGCTACATCTTTTAAAATATACTGTCAGTTTGAATTTTCTGTCACTCACAACCAAACTTAACTAATTCAGGATGTCAGTTGAGTATCAATTAATCATCAATAGCATTGATCTATGAAATGCTTATTTGAGGCTCTTTATTTTTCTCACTGTGATGACCTATGTGGATTACTTAATTTTTATTAAGGCAAAATCAAATTTTGATAATAGCACCCAAGTTATTTGTATTTACGTTCACTTTCACTTTAGTCTTTATATTTTCTAAAGCAAGGGAGAAAAATGCAACTAGTCATTCCAAAATTTATATGAAAATAAACTTGTTAGAAATCAGAGGGAACCATTCTAACTGGTGTGAGATGGTATCTCATTGTGGTTTTGATTTGCATTTCTCGATGGCCAGTGGTGGTGATGTATACGGTGGCTTTGGATAATGGCTGCTGATATGCAGGGCATCCTTTGCCCACTTTTGATGGGGTTGTTGTTTTTTTTTCTTGTAAATTTGTTTGAGTTCTTTGTAGGTTCTGGATATTAGTTAGCCCTTTGTCAGATGGTGAATTTGCGAGTATACTGCAGGAGTTGCCTGTTCACTCTGATGGTAGTTTCTTTTGCTGTGCAGAAGCTCTTTGGTTAATTAGATCCCATTTGTCGAATTTTGGCTTTTGTTGCTGTTGCTTTTGGTGTTTTAGACATGAAGTCCTTGCTTACATGCCTATGTCTGAATGGTATTCCTACCAGGGTTTTGCTTCTAGGATTTTTTATGGTATTAGGTCTAACATTTGAAGTCTTTAATCATCTTGAGATTAATTTTACGTATAAAGGAAGAAAGATCAATTCCAGCTTTCTATATTCTTCTCTAATACTAATATTAAATAGGAATCTACTACTATGGGCACCTCAGGTTGTCAAGATCTGATGACTGTGGAGTAATGTGGTAATGACCTCTGAGGACTCTATTCTGTTCCAATAACATCATTAAAAAGTCGAAACAACAGGTGCTGGAGAGGATGTGGAGAAAATAGGAACACTTTTACACTGTGTTGGGATTGTAAACTAGTTCAACCATTATGGAAAACAGTATGGCGATTCCTCAAGGATCTAAATTAAGAAACACCATATGACCCAACCATGCATTACTGCGAATTATATACCCAAAGGATTATAAATTATGCTGCTTCGCAAGCACATGCACATGTATGGGCAATGCGGCACTATTCACAACCAGCAAGACTTGGAATCAACCCAAATGTCCATCAGTGACAGACTGGATTAAGAAATGGCACATATACACCATGGAATACTATGCAGCCATAAAGAAATGATGAGTTTGTGTCGCTGTAGGGACATGGATGCAGCTGGAAACCATCATTCTGAGCAAACTATCTCCAGAACAGAAAACCAAACACCATTCCTCCCTCCTTAGGTGGGAACTGAACAATGAGATCTCTTGGACTCGGGAAGAGAACATCACACGGGGCCTATCATGGGAGAGTGGGGAGGGATTGCATTAGGAATTTACACCTGATGTAAATGATGCGATTTGATGGAATTTTGTGGTTGATGGGTGCAGCATGCCAACATGGCACAGGTATACATATGTAACAAACCTGCCGTTATCACATGTACCCTAGAGCTTAAGTATAATTAAAAAAAAAAAAAAGAATCTGAAAAAAAAAAGAAAGAAATCAGAGGAGGGCTTTGCAGGAAAGCGACAAGTGAAATATTTCATAACCCATTTCACTGAGGTGAAATCCCAAGTAGAAGAAACTTCATCTATATTGAATCTAGTAAGAAGGCTATAGCTGAAAACAAAGCCAAGGAGTAACTATTTTTGTTTTCACCTTTCTACTGTCAGAAACACTGAATGAGTTTTGTCTTTTCTAATCCTTGTTGAATTCTGATTTAAAGAGAGGAAGAGAGAAAAAATGCCAACTTGGTAGACACTTTCAGAATTTAGTTTTATCATAAAAACTGTTTGAATAATTAGACCTTTACATTCCTGAAGATAAAATAAACATGTAATCTTTTATCTTATTTTGTTCAACAAAATTGTTCAGAAAATCAAAGTGGTAAAGACAATGTAAAATTTTAATATTTTAATACTGATGTTGTACACTGTTTTACTTAACATTTTGGAGAGTAATTGCCTTGCTCTTCAACTCAGGAAAACACTTTTTTGTGGCTAATGTAATTGGTTTCTGTAACAACATCAGCAAATAAAATGATGCTTATTATTGAAAAAAAAGTTATAATAAAAGTTGGTATAAATTTTTAGCACACATTTTTCTAATTTTGAGTATGATGAAAGGTTAATATCTACAGTTTAATAGAAAAAGTTCAATTCAAGAGAGCGTAAACAAAGCTACTAGGACTTTTGTTAGAAGACGACTATAGGGAATAAAGTATTATGGAAATGCAGAATAAAATTATTTGGGAAGAATCTTTTGGTGGAGCCAATGTAAGTGGCCTTTGGTTTTAGAAAACAATCTGTGGCCATGAATCTTTGACCTTGTTGGTATGCAGTGGCCTATGTGGTTGAACATGACTGACTTTTATATGCTGTACGACTGCCTCCTTACTGCTGTGGTCTGAATAGGCAGTTGTAGGACTTTGTTTCTAGGGGCCATTTGAGGTTTTTATTGTGGTAAGTTGTGGCTGTTTAAGATGGGGTTGCTTAAGATGCGTGTTTAGTGGCTCTATGTAGATAAGTGTCTGAGGTCAGTTGCTGAGGAAACACTCAGATGGGCCTTGGCCTGCAGAATGCTTACTGGGGAGAGTGAAACAGAACTACCAAAAGAGAGAGGGAAGCAGGACTGAGCAGAGAGACACGGAACCGTGATGCAGTTGTAACAGAGGATCTAACAACCTCATAGAGAGTTCTGGTGCTAAGGTGGACCTTCAGAGGTTTTCTAAAATGAAGTAACGGGCTCATACCTTTGTACTTCCATATTTGATGTGAGCTTTCCCTAGGGAAAGAATGCCCCCTTAGGCAAAGTGGCTCCCTTCTACATAAGGCAATTTTTAGAGGGACTCATCTGTGAGTGGTCAGCAGCCAACACTCCTTGAAGCTGAGGAATAAGCAAATTTGTCCTGAAGAGGGTGTATTGCTGGCTGACTACAGCACCCACTAGAGCAAGGGTATGTCCTTATGGAAGTAGGGATTTACTTGCTGGACCTTAAATAAATGCCCAGGTCTCATAAACGGTGTCAATATTGTAAACACAGGCCAAGGCCAGAGCAAATCTTAGGAAATATGCATGGGATTCTACAAGCAGTAATGTTAACTAGGCTACCTCGGCATGATGACTAAGGCAAAAATTCTATTAATGGAACCAGAGACCTCTTAAACATCAGTTCTTCTTCCTCTTCTTCTTCCTCTTTTTTTTTTTTTTTAAACGAAGTCTTGCTCTGTCGCCCAAGCTGGTGTGACCTCGGCTCACTGCAATCTCCGCCTCCTGGGTTCAAGCGATTCCCCTGCCTCAGCCTCCTGAGTAGCTGGGACTATGGGCACACACCATCATGCCTGGCTAATTTTTTGTATTTTGTAGAGACAGGGTTTCACCACGTTGACCACGATGGTCTCGATCTCCTGACCTCGTGATCTGCCCACCTCAGCCTCCCAAAGTGCTGGGGTTACAGGTGTGAGCCACCGTGCTCAGCTGACATTGGTTCTTCTAAAACACCAGGCAGCAAAATAATTAGTGCCAGCTTTTGCCTTAATTTTCAGTCCAGACTGAAAGGTCTGCAGTCTACATGAGATACTTCAAATTTGGTTTATCTCCAATATTATTTTAAACTGGTTTCAGGGTCAAGAAGGAGTTCCATGAAAGAATTCACCTTGACTTTATGTGGCTTGTACAGAGGCCCAGGAATCATCCCACACTACATAGGCTCAATTTGCTTATACCTGTTATTGCTTAGATTTTTGAGACACAAATTGTGGCTTCACACATATAAGGATGGTAAATTCTATTAATAAACAACTAAAAAGGAAACAGAAAGACTCCTTTTTTTGAAAATTATACTTTAAGTTCTAGGGTACATGTGCACAACATGCAGGTTTGTTACATATGTATACACATGCCGTGTTGGTGTGCTGCACCCATTAACTCATCATTTACATTAGGTATTTCTCCTAATGCTATCCTTCCCCAATCCCTCCACCCCACGACAGGCCCCAGTGTGTGATATTCCCCGCCCCGCGTCCAGCTGTTCTCATTGTTCACTTCCCACCTATGAGTGAGAACATGCGTTGTTTGGTTTTCTGTCCTTGTGACAGTTTGCTCAGAATGATGGGGAAACAGAAGGACTTCTGTTTCTAGAAATGTTATACTATGTAATTTGGACCAACTCTCTTATCGAGGATGTCTAGAAAAAAACAATAAAAATATGAAATAAAATCTGCCTCAAGGCATCAAATAACTAACAAAGGGGAGATTAATTACTGGGTCAATATCCAGGAGAAGAGACAAGCTCATAGTGATGAACCTTGTATTTGGGGTTGCTTTTCTTCCCAGAGGCATCTACTGATTCCATGAGAGGCGCCAATGAGACTGAGAAGCTAAGCTTTTAACAGACTTGTACATCTTCAAATATATAATTGAAACTCACATTTTAAATTGGGAACTTAAGGGGCTAATTCTAGGAGTAAGTATAAAACAGAAGGAGAATAACCTATGCAGGGATTACAACACAGTTCCAAATTATCTTAATCTCTGAAATTAATAAGGCAATTTAGATCCAATCCCCTTAAATAAATATAGAGCAAGATAACATCATTCTGTGTCCCAAATTATTTCTACATTTTTAAAGTAAATGAACTATATGAAAATATTGACATATGTGAATGACATATGATATGAATGATTCAGTTTTTGGCAGGACAAAGTCAGAAATTCAGAGCATCATGAAAAGACAAAAGAAAATGTATTACTATTGTCTTCACTTGCAAATATCACAGGAAATTATAACATTATGGTGGAACATTTGTATAGAAGACTAACATTACCACCAAATAATATAGCATATTACTTAGGGTATAAAATACAAAACCAAACAATTAGGATTATGGTAGATATGATGAATCAAATAAATTTAAATAAGGTAAGAAATTCTATATATTATCCACTAAGGTTTGATAACATATCCTCAAATATAAGCTAGGTAAAGCAGATTATTATTATTAATTTGTGTATTTCCAAGTGCTTATAATTCCATATAAAACACTTTTAGTGTGTTGAACAAATTTCTGAGTGTATGGAATTACTAGAAAAATTATATGCAGCATTAATAGGCAAGTTACAAAAGTTAAATATAAACAAAATAATTTGAAGATTCAGGATATGACAATGCCACCATGCATGGTAAATATAATTGGCAACATCTAAAAATATGTGAAAAAATTCAATGTCATTCTATATTCTTTGATCCAATAACAGTCTTTTTTTTTTTCCTCTCCTAAGCAAATGACACGTTTGTAGTATGTTAAAAGGCAAGAAAAATTAAGGAAAAAGCCCCAAGACTTTCATATGGTCTTTATTAGCCTGCTGTAAACATTAAGTGCTTTCTTTTTTCTCTTTTTTAAATTATATTTTAAGTTCTGGAATACATGTGCAGAACGTACAAGTTTGTTACATAGATATACACGTGCCATGGTGGTTTGCTGCACCCACCAACTCATCATCTACATTAGGTATTTCTGGTAATGCTATCTGTCCCTTAATCCCTCATTCCCTGACAGGCCCCAGTGTGTGATGTTCCCTGCCCTGTGTCCATGTGTTCTTATTGTTCAACTCCCACTTATGAGTGAGAACATGTGTGTTTAGTTTTCTGTTCCTGTGTTAATTTGCTGAGAATGATGGTTTCCAGCTTCATCCATGTCCCTGCAAAGGACATGAACTCATCCTTTTTTATGGCTGCATAATATTCCATGGTGTACATGTGCCACATTTTCTTGGTCCAGTCTATCATTGATGGGCATTTGGGTTGGTTCCAAGTGTTTGCTATTGTGAATAGTGCCACAATAAACATACAGGTGCATGTGTCTTTATAGTAGAATGATTTATAATCCTTTGGGTATAAATCCAATAATGGGATCACTGGGTCAAATGGTATTTCTAATTTTAGATCCTTGAGGAATTGCCACACTGTCTTCCACAATGGTTGAACTAATTTACACTAATTTACCATCAACAGTGTAAAAGCATTCCTATTTCTCCACATCCTCTCCAGCATCTGTTGTTTCCTGACTTTTTAATGATCACCATCTTTGTGGTGTTTGCTGTATTTCCCGAATTTGAATGTTGGCCAATCTTGTTAGGTTGGGGAAGTTCTCCTGGATAATATCCCGAAGAGTGTTTTCAAACTTGGTTTCATTTTCCCCGTCACTTTCAAATACACCAATCAAATGTAGGTTTGGTCTTTTCACATAGACCAATATTTCTTGGAGGCTCTGTTCGTTCCTTTTCATTCTTTTTTCTCTAATCTTGTCTTCATGCTTTATTTCATTAAGTTGATCTTCAATCTCTGATATCCTTTTTTCCACTTGATCAATTTGGCTATTGATACTTGTGTGTGCTTCATGAAGTTCTTGTGCCATGTTTTTCAGCTCCATCATGCCATTTATGTTCTTCTCTAAACTGCTTATTTTAGTTAGCAATTCCTGTAACCTTTTTTCAAGGCTCTTAGCTTCCTTGCTTTGGGTTAGAATATGCTTCTTTAGCTTGGAGGAGTTTGTTATTACCACCTTCTGAAGCCTACTTTTGTCAAATTGTTAAACTCATTCTCCATCCAGTTTTGTTTCCTTGCTGGAGATGAGCTGTGTTCCTTTGGAGGAGAAGAGGCATACTGGTTTTTGGAATTTTCAGCCTTTTTGCTCTGGTTTTTCCTCATCTTCCTGGATTTATCTACCTTTGGTCTTTCATGTTGGTGACCTTTGGATGAGGTTTTTGTGTGGACATCCTTTTTGTTGATGTTGATGCTTTTTCCTTTCTGTTTGTTAGTTTTCCTCCTAATAGTCTGGCCCCTCTGCTGCAGGTCTGCTGGAGTTTGCTTGAGGTCCACTCCAGACCCTGTTTGCCTGCGTATCACCAGTGGAGGCTGCAGAACAGCAAATATTGCTGCCTGTTCCTTCTTCTGGAAGATTTGTCCCAGAGGGGTACCTGCCAGATGCCAGCAGGAGCTCTCCTGTATGAAGTGTCTGTCGACACCTGCTGGGAGGTGTCTCCCAGTCAGGAGGCACAGGGCTCAGGGAACCACTTGAGAAGGCAGACTACCCCTTAGAAGAGCTTGAGCACTGTGCTGGGAGATCTGGTGCTCTCTCCAGAGCCAGCAGGCAGGAATGTTTAAGTCTCCCGAAGTTGTGCCCGCAGCTTCCGCTTCCCCCAGGTACTCTGTCCCAGGGAGATGGGACTTTTATCTATAAGTCCCTGACTTGGGCTGCTGCCTTTCTTTCGGAGATGCCCTTCCCAGAGAGGAAGAATCTAGATAGGTTCATTCACAGTTTTTTAAAAACTTTTGTACTAAAAGATATAGTAAAAGTTTATCTCTAAATAGTTTAAAAAGATCATACAAGAGTAGTATTATCTTTCAGTCTTGACAAAACATTGGATTGCTTTGCTAATAGAAATAAATATAAAATTATAACCATGGTTGATTATATGATGAGGAAGTTGAGCTGACACCATTGTATTTCTAGGGATTCAATTAGTGGTAGTCTGCAATACTTCTTTAGAAACTTCGAAGATATTAATGAAATGATGGATTCTAGAAAACAAGCCAAAAGTATAAGTACTTCCAAAAATACTTTGAAATTGATGTGTTTAGTACCAGTTTGGCATGATATTTAAGTAAAATTAACACCATAAGCAGAATGATATTAAAATCCCAATAATTCCTTGCAAACTTCAAAGGATTATGACATTTTTAAATGAAAAAATTAACTGATAGTATTCATAAGAAGATATCATCGATACTTAACAAACCTGCAGTTTTTAAACACTTTGACTCCAAATTCTGTAATATAAAGTCAGTCTTCACTTTGCATATTAATGCAGGACTGTAAAAATTGATCATGCAAGCTGAAACCATGTGAAAGGATCTCAATAATCAAGGAAGAGAATTACGATCATCCTGGTACACTGAAACATCTTTGTCAAAATATTCAAAGCCCACTTACTATTGGTTATAAATATATAGGGAAGTGAAAAACAGTACAACTATAATTTACTTAGCACACTATACTTTACAACTTAAAACATTCAGAATTAAAGTGTTTTTTTCCCTTGTATTAACTTACCAAGAATGTTTTGAACAATGTTTGCCTTCATCTTCTGTAACTTAAAGATATAGAGTATCTTTTTATTCCTTGGTGAATTTTCAAACTCCTTTTAATGTTTGGATCAGCTTCCAATATTTTATACTTAGCGCTTTCCCTTTTGGGGAATATCTCTGAGAGTTCCTTTCATGGGAAGTTTTCTGCCAGTGTCACTTCTTTTAAGACACCTTCATTCTTTTTACAACAATCACTTTCCTCACAGGTTAAGTTTGCCTTCTCTCGGTTCCTCTAGTTTCACCTCTATAGTCTCTCAAACAGTAGCATTCTCAGCATTCCTATGGTCAGCTATTTCTTCTACAGCTTCTTTTATATTTAATTCAAATCTCACTTCTAGCATTGTCCCTTTTCTTCCTTACACATTCATCTTTGTTGTCTAATTTCCTCTTTCTATTATTCACTCATGTCAGATGTCGTATGGGTTTATTACTGAGACACAATGAAACTACAGGACTACACGCCTACACGCTTTGCTGTTTTTGCACAGAACAGAATAATAGTCAAACTGACAAACTTTGACATATGTAAAACAATTGGTCACTGATTATGATGTGGATTTGTTACTTCTATGGCAACTCATGTACTGAAGTCCTAGTGGTAGTTTATGCTTCGTGCAGCTACTAAGAGTAAATATACTGTGGCAACTGAAATTTGTGGCACACATTTCAAATTTGTTGTTGGGGAATTTGTGTTATTGAAGTAAAACCTTGCTGACTGAAATTTGTGCTTTTTGAAACAGGGCAAAACAAAGACTGCCTATATCAGAAAAATGAAGAAGACTGTGTTGATTGTGTTGAATATTTTTGTGTTTGCTTTGAAATGATATACTACTAGAAATAAGTTTTGTGTTTGCTTCTGAGTGATATAGTATTACTACAAGCTTGGAACTATTTTGTATTGTTAATTTCTTCGATCAGACATTTTAAGACAAATAGAATACTTTTAATCTCTAAACTCCTGTGAGAGCAAATCTGTGATTAAAAATTTTTATAAGAACAACAATAACAACAAAAATCTAGCCAGAGCCTAAGGTCACCTCAAGGTTCCTTCTTGTCTTTTGGTTCAGTTGGCCTTTTTCTTCCCCTACCAATTTTATTGAGGATACAGTACAAGATTTCTTGCACTTTTATTTAGTGCTCTCAACATGATCTCGTGACCTATGTGGATACTGTGGGCAAAGCCCTCAGGAACCCACTCTTGTCAATGTCTTGGGAAGCTCAAGCATTAGCTTCTATTTCTTTATTTAGTTTTTAGTTTTTAATTTTTTAATTTTTTGTAGACTTTCTTATCTTGTGAGTTCAATGCACGCATGTATATGTAATTTTTAAAATTATAGCTTACCCAGTATATCTATGTGTTTTGCAGTTTGTTTCTTGTTTTTTTTTTTTTTTTTTTTTTTTTTTTTTTTTT
>NW_022159214.1:0-864 GCF_008728515.1 Papio anubis | reverse complement strand
GAAAGAAAGAAAGGAAGGAAGAGAAAGAAAGAAAGGCAGTGAGATTGAAAACAAAAATAATACAGAAAATTAATATAACCAAGAACTGGTTCTTTGAAAAGATGAATAAAACTGACACATCTTAGCAAGTCTGATAATGACCAAAAAGAGAAAATACATAAATTTTCATTATCAGGAATAAAATGGGAAATCACTATAAACCATGCAGAGATCAAAGGGATAATAAAGAAATATTGCAATCAACTCTGCACATATAAATTTGACAACTTAAATATTCACAAATAAAAATTCATAAATTCTTGAAAAACACAAACTAACATAACTCAATGTGAAATAAATTGTTTGAATATATTCACAATCATTAACTAAATTGAATTCCTATATTAAAATTCTCAAAATGCAATCTCCAGGTCCAGATTGTTTCACTGTAGAATTTGGCCAAAAAACAGTCAATACCAATTCTACACAACATCTTTCAGAAAACAGAAGAGAAGGAAATACTACAATTTATTTCGTGAAACTATATTACCCTGATATCAAAACCAGACAAAGTACAAACAAGAAAACTATAGACACAAAAATGTAGAAACAAAAATCTTTAAGAAAATATTAGCAAATAGTATTCATTGACGTATAAAAACAATTACATGTGCATAACGTGCAGGTTTGTTACATATGTATACTTGTGCCATGTTGGTGTGCTGCACCCATCAACTCGTCATTTACATCAGGTATAACTCCCAGTGCAATCCCTCCCCCCTCCCCCCTCCCCATGATAGGCCCCGGTGTGTGATGTTCCCCTTCCTGAGTCCAAGTGATCTCATTGTTCAGTTCCCACCTATGAGTGAGAACATGCGGTGTTTG
>NW_022159213.1:0-865 GCF_008728515.1 Papio anubis | reverse complement strand
TCTCTCCCACTGCCACCTAATTATGTTGCTCCTCACTGCTTATAGAACTGGCTTCAAGCTGCTAAGCATGTCATTCAAGGCTAACTGAAATCTGACTAATATGTTAGCCTTAATTCCCCAATTACCCATAAGCCTCAGCTAAATCAGCTATTAATGCTCAACAAGTATCAGCTGTTATTATTTGTTGTTAATCAGATTGTCCTGCTTCTCTCCCACTGCCACCTAATTATGTTGCTCCTCACTGCTTATAGAACTGGCTTCAAGCTGCTAAGCATGTCATTCAAGGCTAACTGAAATCTGACTAATATGTTAGCCTTAATTCCCCAATTACCCATAAGCCTCAGCTAAATCAGCTATTAATGCTCAACAAGTATCAGCTGTTATTATTTGTTGTTAATCAGATTGTCCTGCTTGTTTCTATTCCCCATATATAAATGTGACCTCTTTCAGGCATGAAATCTCCCTGATTCTACTCCCTCACTACACTGAAGTGATGATTCTCTTTCTCACCTCCTCAGGGATTTTGGTACAACTTGAAGGACTCTGCACAGTTTGCTGTGTATTATTGTCATATTTGTCTATGTCTTAACTCTCTTTTTAGAAGTTGAACTTCTTGAGTATAAGAAAAAAAAGTCTTTATTCTGGGGGTGCATGTGCAGGTTTTTATTCTTTAGTGTACTTCTACCTTGCATTTTGCACATAAATGTATGTATTGAATTTGAAACTAAGTTACTGATGATGGAATGAACTCACTAACACCTTTTATCTAATTTAAACGGAATGTTCAAAGAAGGCAGCATTTCACTGAAATAAAAAAAAAACTCGATACAAATTAAAATATTTTTAAATACACAAGCTAAAATGA
>NW_022159212.1:0-866 GCF_008728515.1 Papio anubis | reverse complement strand
ACACTGTCTCAAAAAAAAAAAAAAAAAAAAAGACCCAGGATTGTATTATTTCACAGTTCTAGAGGCAAGAAGTCTGAAATCAAGGTGTTGGTGGGGCCATGCATCCTCTGAAGCTCCAGGTGGAGCCATCCGTTCCTCTTCCAGCCCCTGGCCATGGTCCTCAGTCCTTGGCGTTCTTGTGTCACTCCCATCCCTATGTCTGCTGTCACTTGGCACCCCCCTGTGTGTCTGCTTTCCGTGCATTTTCCTCTGCCCAGAAGGACGCCTGTGATACTGGATTAGAGCTCACCCCCGTGGTCCTCACCTTCACTTGATTACCTCTGTGAAGACCTTTTTTCCAAATAAAGGCACATTCACAGGTGCAGGGATTAGGACTTCAGCATCTCTTTTTGGAAAACACATCTCAACCCATCAAAGATGACTATTAGCCAGCCAGGGGGAGGTGTTGCATGTAGAACCCAGAGCGCATGCGCAGGCCTGGGCTGAGATGTAAGCCTGGGGATCGTCGACACGAGGATGGCATTTGAAGCCTCGAGACTCAGTGGGAACACCAAGGGTGTGAGTGGATGGATCCCAGAAGTGATTCCTGAGCTGAGCCCTGGGAAAGTTCAGCAGGTCGGGGAGATGAGAAGCACCCAACAGTGAAACTAATGTGAGGAGTCAGGGAAGGAGGAAGTCAGGAAAGTGTGGGGCCCAGGATCCAGAGTGAAGAATGTTTCCGGGAAGAGGGAGCGAGACTGAGTCAGATCCTGCCGACGGGTCATCTCAGAGGCAAACGCTGGACCCAGCTAAACTGAGGTCCTTGGCAAAATTATTCTATAATTGTTGCTAAGATAATCCTAGGCAAAAACTTGCCTATTTTGCCT
>NW_022159211.1:0-867 GCF_008728515.1 Papio anubis | reverse complement strand
TATATATTATATAAGTGTATATACTATATATTATATATTATATATACATGTGTATACTGTACACATTGTTTAGATTTTAATAGTTATTTCTTAGTGTCATTTTCAAGAATCTCAATCAGCATTGACATTACATTTAGTCATTTCTTAGTCCCATATGATCTGTGACAGTTCTCAGTCATTTTCTTTTGATAACTTTAAGAATTTTACATACATTTTATAGAATATTGTTCAATTTTTTTTTTTTTTTGCTTTGTTTGTTTGGTACTCGGAGGCTATGAGTTTTGGAGAAGACCACAGATACAAAGTGCCATTCTTTACATCATATCAAGGGTTTTATACATTTTTGTATTCTCTGGAAGTATAAGTTGCTTCAGGATAATTTTTGTGTATTTCTTATTCTCGTTCTAAAATCAGCTTTTACTACAAGTATTCCTGATTCTTTTATTGGAAAATTGTATTAGAAACTAAAATCAGAACACTAGTCATGCCTGTTCTTACTGAGATGCTTTTGTTTCTAGGCCCTATCGGGGAATAAAAAAACTTTTTTTTTTTTGAGACGGAGTCTCGCTCTGTCGCCCAGGCTGGAGTGCAGTGGCCGGATCTCAGCTCACTGCAACCTCTGCCTCCCGGGTTTACGCCATTCTCCTGCCTCAGTCTCCCGAGTAGCTGGGACTACAGGCGCCCGCCACCTCGCCCGGCTAGTTTTTTGGGTTTTTTTTTTTTTTGTTTTGTTTTGTTTCTATTTTTTTAGTAGAGACGGGGTTTCACCGGGTTAGCCAGGATGGTCTCGATCTCCTGACCTTGTGATCCTCCCGTCTCCGCCTCCCAAAGTGCTGGGATTACAGGCTTGAGCCACCGCGCCCGGCC
>NW_022159210.1:0-867 GCF_008728515.1 Papio anubis | reverse complement strand
AACCGGGGAGGGGGGGCTTGGATGGAGCTGAGAACCGGCCACGGCACTCCAGCAGGGGAGGACAAACCAACCCCCGAAAAAAAAAAAAAAAAAAAAAAAAAAAAAAAGATATACTGATTTCCTTTCTCTTTTGGTATACACCCAGCAGTGGGATTACTGGATTACATGGTAGCTCTATATTTAGTTTTTTTGAGGCATCTGTAAACCCTGCTTGCACTAATTTACATTCCCACCAACAGTGTAGGAGGGTTCACTTTCCTCTACATCCTTGCCAGTATTGATTATTACTTGTCTTTTGGATACAAGCCATTTTAACTGGGGCAAGATGATATTCCATTGTAGTTTTTATGTGCAGTTCTCTGATGATCAATGATGTTGAGCACCTTTCCATATGTCTGTTTGCCATTTGTATGTTTTCTTTTGAGAAATGTCTATTCAAATCTTATGCCCATTTTAAAAATCAGATTATTAGATTTTTTTTCCTAAAGAGTTGTTTAAGCTCCTTATATATTCTGGTTATTAATCCCTTATCAGATGAGTAGTTAGCAAATATTTTCTTCCATTCTGTGGGTTGTCTCTTCACTTTGTTGTTATTTCCTTTGTTGTGCTTTTTAACTTGATGTGATCTCATTTGTCCATTTTTGCTTTAGTTGCCTGTTCTTATGGTATATTGCTCAAGAAATTTTTGCCCAGACCAGTGTCCTGGAGTTTCCTCAATGTTTTCTTGTAGCAGTTTCATAGTTTGAGGTCTTAGATTTAAGTCTTTAATCCATTTTGATTAGATTTTTGTATGTGGTGAGAGACAGGGGTCAAGTTTCATCCATTTGTTTTCCTGTGCAATCTGCCCCCCTTGTTTCATTCTTCTGC
>NW_022159209.1:0-868 GCF_008728515.1 Papio anubis | reverse complement strand
CCATTCTGTGTTGGTGGCCGAGGCATGAGTCACACAAGCTGGAGGGTGGGTGGGGCCTTGGCCGAAGTGCCTGTGCGGGGAAGGCACAGGTCAGGGTTTGGTCCGGGTCCGGCAGGCCGTGAGGTTTCAGGCAGGCACAGGCCTCCCGCACACTGACTGCGGTGGGGCATGGAGGCTGCTCCTGGTGAGACGTCCGCGGCTCTTCTGGCTCGTGTGCAGCCACGCTCGTCCTGTCATCAGGCATAATAAGACGAGAGAGTGAAAAGGCTTCAATTATTTCATTTTCGTTTTTCTCCAATTTGTAAAACGGTGCCCTCTGAGAGCACATTGCCTCCGGGCTCGTGTACAAAATTGGAAAACATTCAATTAAAAATCACAAAACTGCCTTTCTGGGGGCTGGGGCTGGCTCGGCTGCCCCAGGCTGTCCCGGGGAGCAAAAGGGAATCAGGCTCCGCAGGGCCCGCCCAGCACGCTCTGGACCCCAATGGCCAATGTGCAAGGGAAGCTCAGCCTGTGAGGTGAGGCGACGACCTTGGGGTGGTGTAAAAGGGAGGCTCAGTCCCGGTTTGTGGAAAGAGTCAAGTGAGGTTTGCCGAGAGTGGGACGAAGGTTCTGGGTGGCGTGGGCCTTGGCCAGGCATCCCTCCTCTAGAAGTCCTCCAGCTGTTTCCCAACTCTTGGCTGACTCAGGGCAGTGAGGGCAGCGCGGGGTTCTCCAGATGAGCAGGTGTCCAGGTAGATAAACAACTGTGGTTTGTATTCTTGCAGCCTTTATTTCTTTTCTATTTTTTTCTTTTCGTTTTTCTATTCTTTTCTTTCTTCCTTTCCTTTCTCCTTCCTTCCTTCCTTCGTTCTTTCTCTCTCTCTTT
>NW_022159208.1:0-868 GCF_008728515.1 Papio anubis | reverse complement strand
TGTGGGTTTGTCATAAATAACTCTTATTATTTTGAGATACATCCCATCAATACTTGTTTTATTGAGAGTTTTTAGCATGAAGGGCTGTTGAATTTTTTCGAAGGCCTTTTTTGCATCTATTGAGATAGTCATGTGGTTTTTGTCTTTGGTTCTGTTTATATGATGGATTACGTTTATTGATTTGCATATGTTGAACCAGCCTTACACCCCAGGGATGAAGCCACCTTGATTGTGGTGGATAAGCTTTTTGATGTGCTGCTGGATTTGGTTTGCCAGTATTTTATTGAAGAGTTTTGCATTGATGTTCATCAGGAATATTGGTCTAAAATTCTCTTTTTTGTCATGTCTCTACCAGGCTTTGGTATCAGGATGATGCTGGACTCATAAAATGAATTAGGGAAGACTCCCTGTTTTTCTATTGATTGGAATAGTTTCAGAAGGAATGGTATCAGCTCCTCTTTGCCCCTCTGGTAGAATACGGCTGTGAATCTGTCTGGTCCTGGACTTTTTTTGGTTGGTAGGCTATTAATTATTGCCTCAATTTCAGAGCCTGTTATTGGTCTATTCAGGGATTCAAATTCTTCCTGGTTTAGTCTTGGGAGGGTGGATGTGTCCAGGAATTTATCCATTTCTTCTAGATTTTCTAGTTCATTTGCATAGAGGTGTTTCTAGTATTCTCTGATGGTAGTTTGTATTTCTGCGGGATTGATGGTGATATCCCCTTTATCATTTTTTATTGCATCTATTTGATTCTTCTCTCTTTTCTTATTAGTCTTGCTAGTGGCCTATCAATTTGGTTGATCTTTTCAAAAAACTAGCTCATGCTGGGCGCGGTGGCTCAAGCCTGTAATCCCAGCACTTTGGGAGG
>NW_022159207.1:0-869 GCF_008728515.1 Papio anubis | reverse complement strand
GGGAACCCGGGAGACGGAGCTTGCAGTGAGCGGAGATCGCCCCACTGCACTCCAGCCAGGGAGACAGAGCCAGACTCCGTCTCAAAAAAAAAAAAAAAAAAAAAAAAAAAACAATTCAAATGCCTGAGTCCAGAGCACAGAAAGTGCAGGTCACCCTTCATCACTGCCCTGGCCTCCTCACCACTGTCACGGGTTTGTGTATTCTTACTGATTTTGTTTTCTATCAGAGACAAATGGCACACCTTGCCATGTCGCTACCTCTTACTCCGTGCCAGGTCTGCGCTCGCATCTCGCCAGTGCACACAGACCAGCCGTGTTGTCATCGCTGCATTTTAGGATCAAACCAACAATCTATTCCACCAGCCTTTTATTGATCCCAATTCTAATAACACCACCATCTATAGCCTCGTGCCTATCTCTTTGTGCATGTGCTTAAGTATCTCTTTGGGATGGACTTCTAGAAATGAAGCTGCTGGGTCAAAGGGGATGCAGTTTAAATTTTGATAGCTGACAAATTCCCGGGGAGTGTTCTGTGACCTTGAACGGCCACCTCATTTCCTAGAGCCTCCGTCTCCTCATTTATCAAACCAAGGGGAAGACTTTGAGTCAATTTTAGTTCTAACATTCACTTTTTAAACAAGATCCAGAGGATGGATGACAAACAGCAAAGCAGAGCTGGGGCACATACACAGACCCGAGCTCAGCAAACACTCACTCCAGCCAGGGATGCGTGCACAGACCCGAGCTCAGCAAACACTCGCTCCAGCCGGGGACGCGTGCACAGACCCGAGCTCAGCAAACACTCACTCCAGCCGGGGGCGCGTGCACAGACCCGAGCTCAGCAAACACTCCAGATGGGGGCACTTGCA
>NW_022159206.1:0-28305 GCF_008728515.1 Papio anubis | reverse complement strand
ATTCTTCCTATCCATGTGCATGGTATGTTCTTCCATTTGTTTGTGTCTTCTTTTATTTCACGGAGCAGTGGTTTGTAGTTCTCCTTGAAGAGGTCCTTTACATCCCTTGTAAGTTGGATTCCTAGGTATTTTATTCTCTTTGAAGCAATTGTGAATGGAAGTTCATTCATGATTTGGCTCTCTGTTTGTCTGTTACTGGTGTATAAGAATGCTTGCGATTTTTGCACATTATGGAAAACAGTATGGCGATTCCTCAAGGATCTACAACTAGAAGTACCGTATGACCCAGCCATCCCATTACTGGGTATATACCCAAAGAATTATAAATCATGCTGCTATAAAGACACATGCACACGTATGTTCATTGTGGCACTACTCACAATAGCAAAGATTTGGAATCAACCCAGACATCCATCAGTGACAGACTGGATTAAGAAAATGTGGCACATATACACCATGGAATACTATGCAACCATAAAAAAGGATGAGTTTGTGTCCTTTGTAGGGACATGGATGCAGCTGGAAACCATCATTCTCAGCAAACTATCGCAAGAACAGAAAACCAAACACCACATGTTCCCACTCATAGATGGGAACTGAACAATGAGATCACTTGGACTCGGGAAGGGGAACATCACACATGGGAGCCTCTTATGGGGAGGGGGGAGGGGGGAGGGATTGCATTGGGAGTTATACCTGATGTAAATGACGAGTTGATGGGTGCTGACAAGTTGATGGGTGCAGCACACCAACATGGCGCAAGTATACATATGTAACAAACCTGCACATTATGCACATGTACCCTAGAACTTAAAGTATAATAATAAAAAAATAAATAAAAAATAAAAAATTCAAAAAAAAAAAAGAAAGGATCCTAAAAGCAGCAAAAGAAGCAAATCTCATACAATGGAGGTCCAATATGTCTGGCAATAGACTTCTCAGTGTCAACAATATAGGCCAGAAAAGAGTGGCATGACATATTTAAAGTGCTGAAAGAAAAAAAATTATCCCAGAATAGTATATCCAGTGAAAATGCCCTTTGAACATCAAGGAGAAACACTTTCCCAGACAAACAAAAACTGAGGGATTTCATCAACACCTGTCCTACAAAAAATGCTAAAGGAATTTCTTAAATCTGAAAGAAAAGGATGTCAAGGAACTGTAAGAAATTATCTGAAGGCACAAAACTCAGTTGGGCACTGTGGCTTACACTTGTAATCCCAGCACTTTGGGAGGCTGAGGTGGGAGGATTGCTTGAGCCCAGGAAGTTGAGGCTGCAGTGAGCCATGATTATGCCACTGCACTCTAGTCTGGGCGAGACCATACCTCAAACAATCAAACAAGCAAACAAAAATCCTTACTTATAATAGTAAGTACACAGAAAAGCACAGAATATCATAATGCTATAATTGTGGTGTGTGAATTGCTCATATCTTGAATAGAATGACTGAAAAATGGGCTGGGCATGGTGGCTCATGCCTGTAATCCCAGCACCTTGGAAGGCCTAGGTTGGCAAATTGCTTGAGCCCAGGAGTTGGAGACCAGCCTGGCAACCTAACAAAATCCCATCTCTAAAAAAATATACCCGCCTCAACACCCCCCCCCCCCCCCCCCCCCCACACACACACTAAAAGCCAGGCATGGGAGTGTGCACCTGTAGTCCCAGCTACTTGGGAGGCTGAGATGGGTGGATTGCTTGAGCCCAGGCGGTTGAGTCTGCAGTGAGCGAGATCATGCCACTGAACTCCATCTTGGGTGACAGAGCAAGACCCTGTCTCAAAAAAAGAGACTAAAACATAAACCAATCAAAAATAATAACTATAGCAACTTTTCAAGACATAGGCAGTACAATAAGATATAAATAGAAACAACAAAAAGTTAAAAAGCAGGAGTGTGAAGTTAAAGTGGAGAGTTTTCATTGGTTTTCTCTTTGTTTATGAAGTCAGTGTTAAGTTGTCATCAGTTTAAAACAATGGGTTATACTATAGTATTTGCAAGCCTCATAGTAACCTCAAATCAAAAAATATACAACAGATACACAAAAAAATTTTTAAAAAAACAAGAAATTAAAACATACCACCAGAAAAACTCATCTTCACTAAAAGGAAGACAGGAAGGGAAAAAAAGGAAGGAAGAGAAGACCACAAAACAACGAAAAAACAAATAACAAAGTGGCAAGAATAAATCTTTACTTATCAATAGTAACATAGAATGCAAACAGACTGAATTGTCCTATCAAAAGATATATGGTTAATTATTTAAAGAAAAGCTGTCTCTGCAACACTCCTGATGTCACAGAGGGTGATATGTGTAGCAACACAGGGACACCAACAAGCCTAGGTCAAAAAATGATTCAGATGAGTTGGACTCTGAATGCAAGTAGGTTTACTTTAACCAATTTATTTTGCTTCTATTTTCCGTTTTATGTAAGCACCAGTGAAATCTATGATAAGAATCAATGTCTGATTGAGTGTAAAAGAACTCTTTCAATAGGCATAGCATAAAAAATTTTAAGTGCTATGAAAGCATTATATCATGACTTAATTGAAAGCCTAACTTAATTGACAGGTCATGTAATTGATGTCACCTTAAATTTGGTGGAATCTGATCTATATTGTGCTGACTTACTAATGTAACTGTCTGTCTTCCCCTGCTGTAACATCCATGAAGGTAGATTCTTTAGTCTGCTTGGTTCACCGATGGACTCTTGGCATCTAGAACATACCTGTGCATAGTGGGTGTTCAGTAAATGTTTGTTATACATCTTGAACAAAGAGTATTCCAGACAAAGAAACAGCAAGTGTAAACATCCTGAGGTGAGAACACGCTCGTGGGGTTTCTGGAGTATCATGGTGATTTGAGCAGGGTGATAAAAGAAGCTTGTCATTTGGCCTCTCAGGCCTTTCTTTGACATCTTGTTTACAGTGTCCATTCCCAATGACCAGAGGCTGGTGGCTGGTGGTACCTCTGATGTTTGGTGAATAATCAAGGAAAGAGAGTGGCTCCAGGAACTCAATCCCTTCTGGAAATCAGCACGATTCCCATGCCTTAACCCCAATCATAAGATTCAGGGGTGAGGAATGTATTTGGATTTGAGTTTGGAGCCCTCAAGCATGGTTGATGACAGTTGTGTGGTAATGACATCCTGAGAGGCCTGGCCTAGGAAAGGAACATGCTCTCAGGGATGGAGGTGGTAGCTACAGTGCCCACAGTGTCCAGGACATGGCAGTAGGGAAAATGAGATGCACTGGGATTGAGACCCATGGGAACTTGTCTACTTAAGCATTTTTTTCCTGGCTTAGAGTGTATGTGTAGGTTGGGATCCAGGGTGTGTGTGGGTGGGAGGATGGCAAAGTTTTTGGTAATTTCAATATCTGCATAGATAATTCTACTCTCTGATCTCCTACTCCCTTGACCTACTCTCCACTGGTGCTCTTGCCCTGTTCTCTACGTCAGCCACTTCCTTCTACAGTCATCCTAAGACCTGGTTGACATCTATAACCACCGTCTCTCCAGAATCTCCATTTCATGCATCCAGCTCTCTAACCACCTGCTCACTCCTTTTAGTATTACGACACTCCTCTGACCCCTACGGGGACCCTCAAACCAAAGATTCTAATGTTGATTTCACTCTCCTTCACCAAACCCTGATTCTGTCCTTACCCCCCTCCTTAACCAGCCTAAAATCCATGGTCAATCGTTATCATTTCTCCCTTGAATCGACATAAAACTACTGTGTCCCTCCATTATATCCCTGTACTCATCTGGCAAAACCCTAACCCTGATGAAATCCAACTCTACCTCCTCTAAATCTCCACAAGAACAATTGAATATGGTTGGAGAAAGTCACGCACATATGTTGAGTAGTTTCACTTTAAAGTAATGACCATCAACCCTCAAGTGGGCCCTCCATGCAGCCCAGAAATCACGCTACAGTTCCAGAGAACATCCTGGCTCCCAGAAGAAGACTATTTCAAGCCTTCTCTCCTCAAACCACTGACATCCCTCACCCCAACTCCCAACTGGTGGATTGGCTTTCTGTGTCACTGGGAAAATAGAAGCCATCAGAAGAGAACTTTTCCAAGCTCTGCCATCGCCTCTCCCACCTACCTACATCTGTGTCTCTCCCTCCTGCATCACCAGTTTTTCCCACTTTACTGGCTCATTCGCATACAAACGTTACCGGGATGGAATTTATCTCATATTTTAAAAATACTTTTATCTTGTCCTCTCATATCCCTACCACCCCCAACCCAAGTTTCTCTGTTCTCCTTTATAACAAAACTCCTTACAATACTTGTCAATCATTGGGTACTCGCTGTTTTCAATTCCTTTTTTCCTACTCTTGTCCCTCCACATTTTCCTGGAAATAGCCCCTGTAAAGACATTCATGACCACAACATTGACAGACATAATGCTGAATTCTTTGTTCTCTTCTTATTTGTCCAGTCCGTAGGATTGGAATAGCTGCTCACTGCCTCTTTCCTGATACACTTACTGCAGTTGCCTCCATGTCTTGTTGCACCCCTCCTGCCTCACACATCACTCCTTCCTGGCCCCCTTGCTGGCTTTTCCTTGTCTAAATGTAGGACTGCCTGGGGCTTCGTTCTGGGGCTGGTTTTCTTTCTCTACATTCATTATCTTGTGCATCTGATCCAGTCTCATGACTTGTAATATGAACGAAATGTTACTCATTCTGTGATTATAACTCCAGCCTTGATATTGTCCCTGAACTTCACACACATCTATATAACCCATTCCATCACTGCTTTTCTTATCTCAGTTAAAGGGCCTCCATCCTTCCTGTTCCCTTGACTGAGAACCTTAGCGCCATAATTGATTTCTGTCTCTGCCCTAGCCCAACTCCAAACTGGCATCAAACCCTAATGACTCTTCCATCAAAATCAGTCTAGAATCTGCCTGCTTCTTACCACCTCCACTTCATTGCCTGATGTAAAATAGAAATCAGATTGTGGTAACCATTGACTCAGAATCCTCACTGTCTCTCCACATGACTCTGACTAGTAGCCAAAGTCCTGACAGTGGTCTACAAGGCCCTGCATGATCTCACGCTGCCCCCATCTTAACTACTCTGACCTAGTTGCCTACCACCCTCCTCTGACTTGCTTCACTTCAGCACACCAGCCTCCTGCCTAACCCTAGAACATGCTAAACTTCTGCTCCCAGGGCTCTTGCACTTGTGAATTTCCTGACCTGGAATAGGATGGCCTCTTACCTCTTTCAAATCTTGGTTCAAATGCCATCTTCTCAGTGGGGCATTCCCTGACTACCTTATTTGAAATCTCTGCTTCACTTTTTCTTCATGGAAACAATCATCATCCAGCATCCTGTATCTTTGACTTTTTTTTTTTTTTTGTCTAATATCCATGAGGTTAGGAGTTTTTATTTAATTTTTTGGCTTCTGTAATCCCAGGTCCTAGAACAGTGGATAGCACATAATATCACTGAGTGAATACTTGATGTGGGAGTTTGTTCAGTCTGTCTTAACAAAGTAGGTACTGTGGACTGGGTGGCTTGAACAACAGGAATGTATTGTCTTCCAGTTCTGGAGGCTGGAAGTCTGAGACCAAGGTGTGGGCAGGGTCAGTTTCTCCTGAACCTTTCTTGGTGGCTTGTGGATGGCCACACTCTCCCTATGTCTCCACATAGTCATCCCTCTGTACATGCCTGTGTCCTAATTTCCTCTTTTTATAAGGACTCTAGTCGCACTGGATTAGGGACCAGCCTAATAAACCTATTTTACCTTAATAACCTCTGTAAAGGCCCATTTCGAAGTATGATCACATTGTGGAGTACTGGGGATTAGGACTTCAACATGAATTTGCAGAGGGACACAACTCAATCCATAACACCTGATCAACTTGTTGATCGGTTTGCAGAGATGGAATGAGTCTCTTACAGGGTAAGGATCAATGTTTAGGCTCAGTCGGGACATAAAAGGATGGGAGCAGCAGAGCTCAGATAAAGTTATCCATTCAATTCTGGAACAGATGAGTGTTGGGGAAAGAGTGAAACTCTGGGATAAATGAGGTTGGCAGAGAGTGCTCCTCTTAGCCAAAGGGTGAGGCACAGGGATGGGGCTAGGGAGGGGCAATGTGGAGGAAGGTAATGGAATTGGTGGTGAGGAAAGAGGCAACTGGTCAAGGCTTGCAGAGGGGAGAAGGTAAGGAGTCACAAGTGGTGGGTGATTGAGAATTCTGTTCCCTGGGATAGGATCGGGGATATTGGAGATGCCACTCATAGGCACCATGGCTTACATACTTTGTGGGACCCAGTGAAAGTGAAAACGAAGGCCTCTTGTTCAAAAAGCATTAGAATTTCAAGATGGTGATAGCACAGCCTTGAGCCAAGTGTCCAGAGCCCTCTTAAGCACAGGGCCCTGTCTGACTCCATGGGTCATACACCCGCAATTCCGTCTCTGCAAAATGGGATTTGATACAGAAATGGGGGCAGGTAAGAAGGCAATGAAGGCCTTCTCAGCCCCAGCCTCTCCAGTCTCAGCTTTACAAGGCTCTAGAGAGCACCAGCTGTGGATGTGGCTCTGTGTGAGATGCTAGGGACATAGGAAGAGACAAAGTCCCCGGCCCCAAGAGAGGAGGCAAGTGTGCACATAAGTGAGCTACCAAATGAACACAACGCAGCTGGATGCAGGCCACAGCTGATGTACATTAAGCTCACACTTAAGCGCCAGGCACATTCTATATGATTAGCTCCATTACCACTTAGCAACGCCTTGAGGCAGGCACTGTTAGCATCATTCCCATATGAAAGGTAAGGAAACCAAGATGCAGAGAGGTCAAATCACTTGCTGGAGATAATAGAGCCTACTAGGTAGTACTGCCAAGAGATGCAGCAGGCAGTACGCTCCAGAGGCACTGCTATTCTGCCTCCCCCCGCTTGCTATCCTCCAAGGCTCCCATGTTCATAGTCTCTTCAGATAGTCCTGAGAGTGGAATGGTGGACTGGGGTGCGGGGAAGATCCTGCAAGACCTCACAGTAGAGATGTCATGCGCACTGTGTGGGAAGAATGAATGCAAGTGCTCTGGCTCCACAGTGGGAGGAAAGGCATTCTGGGCAGTGGGAAGTAGAAGTAGCCTCATGTTGCTGGAGCCAGAAGCTAAAGTTGGAGTGCCAGGAGGAGGGCAGAAGCCATAGACCCTTGTGCACATACTGGAAGAGCTGCTTTTTCAACAGTCAGCTGTACAAGGGTCTATGCCGTGTTAAGATCAGGATGGGAACATGCTGGTGGGCTAGGAAACTCAGGAGGTTAGTTCCAGAAGAGCCTGTGGAACTCTGCCCCACAGGCTCCGGGGGCATGGGAGGAAGGCCGTAGAAGAGCTGCCCTGGGTAAGGAAGATTCCTGCAGCCGTGGAATAGCAAGCAAGCTAGGGAAGAACTCTTAACAAGAGGCAGAAATGGAAGGGAAAGCACCATGCGGGGAGAGAAATGTAGGGGTGGGCATCGGGGGAGCTAGGGGAGCTGGGCCCTGGGTGTTGGAGAGGAGACGGCCTGTGGCAGTAAAGACCTTCTCCCACCCCTCTTCCGCCCCCTTGCAGGGCAGGTGGCTAATACCCGCCCTGGGATAGGGGTGGGAGTGGTTCTGGAAACGCCTTCTGAGACTCATTCCCATCAAAAGCAACACTTGGGGTGGAGGGAGGAAGAGGACGCCAACACCAGTGCCTGGTCGGGTTCTAGAGGTGCAGAGAACAAAAAGGAACCCTGAAAACCCAGCATCCCCTTCTCGGAGGAAGGCTTTCCTAGACCCAGAGCCTTAGCCCACTCGGAACCCCCTTGCCCCTCTCTTAGCAGGCGACCTGTCATGTAGTTCTTCTTGGACTAGTGTAATCTCTGCTATGCGTCTTGTCCTGCCATGCTAAACCTCTCACAGTGCGGCCTCCAAAGGAGCCCCCATCTAGCGCTCCTTGCAGGCCCAGAAGATTCCTTCTCCCCTTACTGAGCCTTAGAGTTTTCCAAACCCATTTCCTCCTTCAACTCGCTGCAGCCTCGCGAGGGAGGCAGAATTCTCTCCATTTCTCGGACTTTGCAGGAGAAAAGCCTGTCTTCCCAGGGGCAGGGTGGGGTTAGGTAAGTGAGGAAGCCAAGGTCACCCAGTCATTGGCGGAACGCGGCCTCGACTCGGCCCTTCTTCTGCGGGCCCTGTGGATCCCTGGCAAGGCAGGCCTAGGCTGCAGGCTAGACCCCCTCTCTTTTCGGCGGCCCCAGGAGCCGAGCGGGCCTGAATGGCAGGTGAGCCCGGAGTGGGGACAGGACGGGGGTTGGGCTGCGCAGGGACGCCTGGCGCGCGGGCCTTGAGAGCGGCCGCCCGAGCTCCCTGCTGCGCGATATCTTCCGAGGGCCCACGCCTTGGGTCACGACTGGACCAGGGCTTTGGCCAAGGGTCCTCTGTGCGCCCCAAGCCCGCCAGTCAGGCCCCGCCCCCCGGCGGCACGGGCGGGGGCAGGGGCGGCGCCGGCAGAGTGGGGCGCGGGCGCGCTGTGCTCGGTGCGCGCCGCCGCCCCTCCGGCCCAGCTTGCCCGCCCGCTCTCCCAACCCCCTCGGCCCACTCCGTCGCCCCCACCCCTCCTTCCTCCACTCGGCCAGGAGACCCGGCGGCCCGGTGCGCAGGGCAGCGCGACGATCGCGGCCTGGCGATCGGGGCACTGCGGTCGTGGCGCGCGAGGCGCGGGGCGCGAGGCCAGCCCTGGCGCGGCGGGGTGTGGGGGTCGGGCAGCTGCGGAGCTCCCAGAGGAGAGCAGGGGCAGGCAGGGGGGTGCCGAGGTAATGGGCAGGGCCTGGGCGCCCGGCTGCGAGGGGCGGGTTTCCAGGCGCACTTCGGCCCTGGAGGGGCGGGCGACAGGGTACCTGGGGCGGTGGGAGGGCAGCAGGGAGGGAGGCAGGAGACGACTGGGCCGGACCGGGGGGCTTGGCAGACGGGGAGCAGGTGGGCGGGGACAGGGCCCCTGCTGGAAGAGGCGCAGCAGCGAGGTGGCGGGCTGCGTGCGCAAACAGGGCGGCCGCCTTCTGGGCCCGGAGAACGGTGAGGCCATTTGGGTTGGGTGTCCCAGTCCCGAGGGCACGGTTCAATGTCCAGGGCCAACGAGCTGGGCGCAGGGCATTGTTGGAGAGGGAAGAGCTAGAGGCCTGGCCGGGCCAAGGTGATGGGGGGGTCTTGAGCAGCCCCGGGAGAAGATTGTTGCTGGGTCAGGGCGCTGGTGTCCAGCGAAGGTGGGCAAGGACAGGCACTTTCAGAGCTGGTCTGAGTGGAAAGGGACAAGGGGGCCCCAGAGTTTGAGTTTGAGCATAATTTGGGAGTTGTCGTGTCACTGGGTGGGTCGATGAGTCATGCGATTTGGAGATCACGGAGCCGTTTCCTGGCGATCAGTTCTGAGGGATGGAAATAAGGTCTAGGGTATGGAGAAGTGGTTTGGAGGCCATGTCTTGGGACACCAGGTGCTCTGGTGGTCACCAGGCTTCATGTGAAGGACTTTGGGAGTTGTGTCCCAGAGGGCTGAGATTCAGAAGCTTCAGTCTGGGGTGGAGTTAAGCAAGGTCTTTGTGGTGGCCAGTTCCCTGCCTTCCTTCCTTTCCAGGCTGTCAGGATTCAGCTGTGTTCCTGTGGGGAGTGGGTTAAAAATTCCTTCCGCCTACAGTCAGCTTTACAGTATCCACCAGGGGCAGGAGGGACATATACATGTATGGCTGCAGCATCATTCTCTGTCGTGGAGCCCTCACGCTTGCTTCCTTATTGTTGCCATAGTAACTGTCTATTGATGGTGTATTTATAGGGGAAGAAGCAGGCGCTACATTTGGGGGAGGGAGGGGGAAGAGGCCTCATGGCAGGCGGCAGCAGCAGTGAAGGTGGTTACAGAATTGCTAATGGAGTGGACCATGCCGTGGGAACTGTTTTGGGGGGTTCCCGGCTCGACTGAAGCTTAAAAATGAACTGATGACTTTAGCAGATGCGTCAGGATAACATGTATTTGGGTCTATGATAGGTGTGACATATAGCCATCTTTGACCAAGGCTAGGTGTGTGGGGGACAAAAGATGGATATATATAATCTATTATGTAAATTTTTCCACATTTTAAAAAAAACCACTGCAGTTTCCTTTGATAAGCAATGCAACATATTTTTCTCTCTTCCCTTATTAGTTAAGACTATATGCATTCTTTTCAAACCCAGATACAACAGCTCCATTTTTCTTCAATCAAAAAATCCTTGCCATGAGGCATACTACATCCACACCCTCACCACATAAAGCTCAGCTATCCATAATGCAAGCATAATTTTGAGATCATATTCCATCTTGGTTCTGACAAACATTGAGGGCCAACTGTCTCACAAGGCAGTCCCATCTGTTGGCAAATTCACATGTTGATAGTTTTGAATGGGATTGTTACAGGTTTCAAAAGAGAAAGCCCCTTGATGTAGCTTTTCCACAAATAGGTGTCAGATTTGCTGTTTTACCTTTAATTTTCCTTCCTTCCTTCCTTCCCTCCCTCCCTCCCATCTTTCTTTCTTTCTTTCTTTCTTTCTTTCTTTCTTTCTTTCTTTCTTCCTTTCTTTCTTTCTTCCTTTCTCCCTTCCCTTCCCTTTCCTTCCTTCCTTCCTTGCTTCCTTCCTCTCTCTTTCTTTTCTTTCTTCTTTCTTTCTTGCTTTCTTGCTTTCTTTTCTTTCTTGCCCAAATTGGAGTGCAGTGGCACAATCTCGGCTTACTGCAATCTCCACCTCCCTGGTTCCAGTGATTCTCCTGTCTCAGCCTCCTGAGTAGCTGGGACTACAGGCGTGCACGGCACCGTGCCCAATTAATTTTTGTATTTTTAGTAGAGATGGGGTTTCACCATTTTCTGGTCAGGCTGGTCTCAAACTCCTGACCTCAGGTGATCTGCCCACCTCAGCCTCCCAAAGTGTTGGGATTACAGGCATGAGCCACTGCGATAGCCTAAATTATTGATTTATATCCCAACTGTTTGCCAAAAGGATTAGGTGACATATTATACATGCACAATAAGACACTGAAAACATAAATAGAAAGCTGTATACCACATCACAGGAGAGAAGCATATGTGCTTAACAACTGGGCTTCCAGTGTGCCTGTACTTGACTGGCAATAGTGACGCTGTACTTCCTGGCAGCCTAGGCAAAAAGGAGGGCTCAATGGATTCCGCAGTTCACGTGTCTTGCAACCAGTTAGTCATAAAACCAGAGCTTCTGCTTGGGGAGGGGAGCAGTGGGGTGATTGCTCCCAGATGTGGACAGCTCAGCAAGGGCTCCAGAATGTGTGTATGAGTGGGCGTGTGTGTTGTGGGGAGGGACAGAGGGAGCAGTGTGCTGTGACCACAGTTTAAGTACTGGCTGGATAGCTCCTTAGCAGGAGAAAGGCTTTCGGACAATAGCTCACATTAGGGGCAACTCTTCTAGTTGGCATCTCAGTGTTGGTCATCTAAATTCATGTCTTGATACTCTACTGCTATAGGATTTAATGCAAAGAGAGAAGAGAGGCCTGGTTCCAGAACATTCCAGGTATCTTGCCTCTTTGTCTGGTGAAGATGAACACAGTGGGTCACCTGGGCTTGGGTCTTCTGGATATGCCTGGGAATATGAAGAATGCAGCATTGCTGTGCATGGAGGATGAGACCCTGTAGAAGATGTGTCAATTGAAGATTGCTGTAGGCTAGTCCCAGCAGGGCAGTGACTTTTGAGATGGTTGATGATGTGTTAAGCTTTGTTTTCAGGGAACGTGCTTGTCATTGGAGGTATCTGTGACTCACCATTGTGATCAAAATTAGTTGTGAATTCTGGTCCTGCCACTGTCACTGTTGATTTGCTTAACCTTGTCTGAGCACGTCTCTCTGGGCTTTATTTCCTCATCTATCTCTGAGGTCCTTTCCAACTGGAAGTTGCAAAGATTCATTGAGGGGAGCAAGGAAGGAGGAGCCTCAGTCTGTAGGAGCTTTCCTTTCTTAAAGAAAAAGGTCAACCCCTGGTTCTTATAGATGCTCAGAACATGTTCTTGGGGGAAAACGCTTAAAGGTTTGCTTTGGGCCCTGCTGGGCCTGGGGAGGTCTCTGGAGAAGAGCTTGGGGCAGAATCAGAAGCAGCAGAAGCTATGGGTGGCTGCATGGAGGATGATGCACCCCACAAGGTGCTGCTTCAACCTTTTGACCAGGCCAGTGGGAAGGGGGCACATCCTAGAGCCAAGAGGGTTCCCAGTAAATTTCTAGATGTGGTTTCACTGCAACTTTGCTTTTCTCTTACTCCAGAGAAGTGAGACCCTGGAGCTGAGGGAGCATCATGGCAGGTGAGTTTTTCCAGACCTGGGCAGAGCCGTGGAGGGTCATGCTTAGGGGTTCATGAGTCAGGTTTCAAGTCCTTCCCAGCTTCCCTGCCGCCCACCCCCCAAGTGGCCCTGTAGCCATTTTCCAAATAGCTGAGTAGCAGTTTTGCCCTCTCAACACTTTGGCTCCCTTCTGGAGCATATGTTACTTGTAGATGTGTACCTACCCAGACTTGCCTGAGTGACACTAACGTGACAGGCCATAGGACCTGGGGAAGGGTGCTTGCCCACTGGCAAAGACATGCCAGCTTGGGCATCCAGGGGGAGTTGCTTTACATGGGAACCAGGAAGTCCCACCTCTAGGTGAACAACAGGAGCAAACGTCACCTCTTCTTTCATCCTTCACAGTCTCAACTTAGGCTTATGTGGGTGCAGAGCTCAAGCTATTCTGGTCAGCCTGGTTGTAGCTGGGTCTCTCTCTGGAATAAGTAGATATGCGCACCATCCAAAGACAGTATTGTAGGGGGAGTCTGTGCCCTGTCTGTAAAGGCTTAGACTCTCCATCTGAGCTCTGCTACTTCCCATCCCCAGAGGTGCTCTTAGGCTCGTGTATGCCCACTTGTCTGATCTAGCCCAGGCTGGCTTTGCATTAGGCTTTCTTGAACAAGACTATTGATGCCAGACAACCTGGTGGCACAGGTGGATGTTCAGGTGGAGGAATGCCACCCTGGTAGAGTCTTCTAGGATTATCTGGTATTAGTTCTACCAGTATCAGCCTTAAAGAGGAATACATTCTCATTGCAAGGGCTCCAACTTTCACTTTTCAAGGTGATGCAAAAGATACTGGAGATTTAGTCACTGAAGATTGCCTACTCACAGTCCTTATTCTTTATTGTTCCTGTGCAACGTGCACTTTCCTTGCAGTTGGCTCCCATTTTCTTCCATGTAACCAGGGGCCTGAGCCTTGTTGGGGCCATGGTATTCTAGACAGGTGTATCATGGCACCATAGAATGTCAGCCTTTCCATCCCTTTTACAAAGGGCTGGCCATGTCCTTTGATCAGAAGCCTAGTGTCTTGCCTGCTCACTCGGCCTTGTTTCCCTGCGTAATTATGCTTCAGTTGCTGGGCTGGGCCTGGTTTGAAGGAGCCCCTGGGCATCTCCCCATTCCAGGCCTCAGTAGGGCTCTCTCTTCAGTTTTTCTGGAGGCCAAGGATGCCCATTCGGTCCTGAAACGATTCCCTCGTGCCAATGAGTTCCTGGAGGAGCTGCGCCAGGGCACCATCGAGCGAGAGTGCATGGAGGAGATCTGCAGCTACGAGGAGGTCAAGGAAGTGTTTGAGAACAAAGAGAAAACGGCATGTACCACCCTGGGGCTGGTTCTGGGAGTAGAAGTAGCCTCAGGAATAACAAGAACAGGCCCTGGTAATGCAGATGAGTCAGAAGCAAGGAAAGCCACCCAGCGTAAGGCATAGCCACTAGGGCCATCAAGGAGCAGATAAAGTCCATACAGTCCCATTGTCTGACTCTTTTGGGGTCCTCCTCACTTGGGAGCATTGTCCTTTGCCCTTGGTACATTCTGCTGCCTCTCTAGTAACTCTCTGAGACAAGTCAGATGGGGAAGGGTAGGAAGCAGCAGACTTACTGAAGGTCTCTGAGCCCACCTGGAGCTTGGGCTTCTCGTAAGTACCCTTTTTTCTTTTGCAGATGGAGTTCTGGAAGGGATACCCAAATGCAGTATACTCAGTCCGAGACCCCTCACAGAGCTCAGATGCCATGTACGTGGTGGTACCCCTTCTGGGGGTGGCATTGCTGATTGTCATCGCCTTGTTCATCATCTGGAGGTGCCAGCTGCAGAAAGCGACCCGTCACCACCCCTCCTATGCTCAGAACCGGTACCTAGCCAGTCGCGCCGGGCACACCCTCCCCCGAGTCATGGTGTACCGGGGTACCATGCATAGTCAAGGGGAGCCTTCTGGGCACCGAGAGGCAGTGAGCAGCCCCCAGGTGGTGGTGGGGCCCAGTCGGGGGGGCAGGACCACAGTCCGACTCGAGAGCACTCTCTACCTCCCTGAGCTCTCTCTCTCCAGACTGTCCAGCACCACCCCTCCCCCCTCCTACGAGGAGGTGACTGCGCCCCAAGAGAGCAGCAGTGAGGAGGCCAGCATGTCTTACAGCGACCCACCCCCAAAGTACGAGGAGATAGTGGCCGCCAACCCTGGCGCTGACAAATAGTGGGACGTTTATGCCCTGTCCCGGATGAACGCCTCTTTCTGAGGTCTCATATTTTCTTTTGAACTTTTTAAAGACTGTGCCACCACAAAACAGCCTTAGCCTCCTTGTTGCCAAATAATTCCCTAACTGCGGAGTTTTAGGAAGTCAGCTGTCACAGACAAGTGGGGAGGGTGGGGGTAGGGACCACGCATGAGTCAAAGCTCCCAGAAGAGCCAAAGGCCAAAGTGCCCAACTCTTTGGGATGACCCCCAAGCCTCCAACATCCTGTCTTTCCATCAGGAACTGGCTTCTCTTATGCCAAAGGAATCACCCCATTGAGTTGATTGTAACCAGAATGTCCAAAGGCCCGGCCCGGGGGCTGTGGGGCTGGCTGGAGGCCTGTCTGTGTCTGGAGCCCTGGACCACAGGGGTAAGGGAGGGAAGCCAGCCTTTCAGCACCCCTTTCCCTCCACAGTTCTGTGCTTTCTGTCCTTGCTTATATTTGGAGGACAGGGACAAGGATTGAGCAAAAACAAAGTGAAAAAAATCATGACAAATAAATAATGAACACAATAGAACAAAACTCTACCACCCGGGCCGTTCATAGGAGGCCAAGGGAAATTGATCACATGGATCTGTGATGCCCACCTGCCCCAAAACCTGTCCCCACATTCCTGGAAGGAGGACAGGGTGTGTGAAGCATGAGGGCCAGAGGGCTGGGTGGCAGAGTTTCCTCATCCACATTGACCAAGGGGCCCACGTGGACTCTGCCATTCAGTTTCTAGTGTGCTTGTCTCTCCAGACATGTGGACCAGCTGTGTTCAAACCACTACCCACTGGCATGAGCCTACTTTTTGTGAATGGTGCATTGAAATTGAACTTCAGATTGAGAATTTCTCCTTAATGATGGTGCCCATCTCGGGAGAAGATCCTAAAGTGTCCCTTTTAAAACACTTGTGGAGAAGCCCGTGGCCTGGAGTCGAAGGCCCATTTGGGGTTTGCTCTGCTGTTGCCAGGTGCCAGTCTGTTTTCAGTGAGGCTATGGACAGCAGTAGGGCAGAAGGCACCTGCCCTTTAACTGTCAGTGACCATGCTAGACACTGTTGATACCGCCTCCCCCTACTTCCGTCTCCATCCTCTTGACCTCGACACCAAACCATTTCTCCTCTGTGGTGCTTTAAAAACTGTAGCAAATTTTTGTGTGGTGCAAGAATGCATGGCCTGGGTCTATTGGCAACCACAGCAGTTTAAAACTCACTCAGTTGACAAGCTTCTTTCTATCAAAATATCTCTCTAAGGCAGACATTGGGACTCATTCCTTGAATGCAGCCCTGCCTTCAGGCCACAGAGGACTTCTGGAGGCTGCTATAGCCCTGAGGACTTGCCCTGGGACGTGCTTCCAGTGAGAAGGCTTGTGTCCCTATCCCAGTGAGGCCACCAGCTTGGACCACTCGACCCTGTGGCTGGGGTTTTCCATCCTTCCCCCTACCTCATAGGCCTGTTGGAGGCTGACTGAGCAAATGCCTGTGAAGTGCTTGAAGTGCCAGGAAGCCAGTGAGGTTTGCCTTAGGAAGAGTCTTCTAGAAAGGTGCAGGTTGTAAGGAAGCAGTCTTAGCTGAGGCCCTCATATGCCTCTGATGTTGAGTCTCCACTTGGGGAGTCAATCTCCCGTCAGTTGACCCTTTCCATCCTCTCGTCCTCCCCAGAGCTCCCTGATGCCAGAGATGCTAAGCAGGTGACATTCTACCTTTCATTCCTTTGTCTTTCCTTCCCCTGGGCCTTCAACATTGCACTCTTGCCCTTCGTCACAAAGCGATTTTTGGCTTAGAAGGCCCCTGCTTTTTCCATGTTGGGGGACCTGGGGAAACCTGAAGCTCGGGGCTAGCCCTGGCTCTCCCAATATTTCTTCAAGTAGGTGCCAGAGTGTGACCTGGGAGCAGGTGAGAAGAAACTTATCCTAAGTCTACTCAGCACAGAGCCAGGCATGAGCTCCGCTGATCAGAGCCAAAGGGAGCTTGCCAAGAAATGCCCGCTGCCTTTGGCATCTGAGTTGCAGCTGGGTGGTAATGGGAGAGAGCAGGAAGAAGCCCAAGGCCTGGCCCATGGAGAGCAGCATGTGTCCTTCAGGGACTGAGGACAGGCCATGGGAAGAGTCACAGGTGGTTGCTTAAGGCCTGTGGTGTTCGGTTCAGATGCTTCATGATGTTCTGCCAGGTGGGGTTGCATCATGGTCTCTGGGATGGTTTTTGCAGCACATTGTAGAAAAAAGACTGTACAGCACACAGCGGCATCACTCCTTGCGGTGCACACTTGGCTTTTACGAATGCCCTGTACATATCTTTTCAAACTCTGTCTTTGTATGGAGGTGGATTTGATACAATGCTAACTCTTTTGTGGCTACATTTTTGTTGTTTTTGGAATTCTGTGTGTGTGTGTGTGTCTGTGTGTGTGTGTGTGTGTGTGTATCTAAGTGTGCACGTTGCCTTTTCTCATTGCTTATCTGAAACAATAGCCGGTGTGCAGCTATATTTGTACCAGGAGGGATCCGGTCTGAAAAGAGGAATGTCACCTCCCCTCCCAGGGCTGAGTAGCCTGATGACAGGACCCTGAGCAAGGAAAAGTGACATTAACTATTGGACGCCCAACCCCCAAAGTTGTCATCCTTTGCCTCCTTGAAAAAGGCTTTGGAAGAAGACAAAGCAGCTCCATTCTGCAGGCCTCCACCCTGTGCAACCCCCGCTCACACGCCCTTTTGGCATGATGCCCCTGGCCCAGGCTCCTGTTCTGCGGGCGTCAGCAGCTGAAAGAAATCTGAGCACTCCTGGGCATGTTTTTTTTTTTTTTTTCTTTTTGTGGAAAGATGTGTGACTATTGACTTTGGGTATGGCGGGGCTAGTTACTTAGATGTTTTTCATTTTTCAAAAAGAAGTCTTTAAAATTTTCTTGAAATGTGACTGTCACTTGTTTTCAACCAAAAACTTTTTAAGATTTTTTAAAAGAAAAATCGAGATCCTGTCCCTCCCCCCACTCCCCATTGCCTCTGGTTTTCAAAATGAAAGCACAAGTGCAAGAGTGGGGTGCACAGGTGCCTGGCGTGTGCACACCACCCGCACAGCTGCGTTGAGCGCTGGCTGAGGGAGATGCAGTGCTGAGCAGTCAGCCCCAGGAGGTCTCTCTTTCAACTTCCAATCCCACTGCCATGAATGTGAATTCCTTAGGGTGCTTCCAGAAACAGGAGTCTGCCTGATCTGTCGGACATCGCCTTTTTGGTAGCCCGAATATGAGGAATTCAGGACAGGAAAGTGTCTTTTTGTCAAGTAGTCAGAGCCAAATGGTTCCCCTCTCCCGGTGGGTGGAGCATCACAACCCCCAGCCGGAGCTGATGTTTTGACAACCAAATGACATCCCATGAGAAGGAAGAAAAAAAAAGTTAAACACTGCCTCTAGATTGTTATTTTGTCCGAGAGAGAGAGATCATGGAGAGAGTCTCACTCACGGAGGCTCTGTCTTTCTAGGAGTATGCATGTGTGCTGTCTCATGTGTGGACACTCACAGTTGAGGCTGAGATGGATGTCTTGGCAGTAGAGCTGCTGGTCTAGGTGGCTTTTCAGCTTGACAAGTAATGAAGCTCCATTTCAGGACTTCACCGATTCAGAAACAAGCACAGCCCCCCACCCCCCTGCCATGGAACTCTACTGATACTAATCACTACAATTAGCTAATTTAAAAGTACAGTAATCAGACTGCTTGCAACTATAGTAAAAGTCCATTAATTTGAAGCCCACTACTTCAGAACTTCGAGAAAATCACAACTCAAGACAATTCACAGTAGCTGTGATTCTGGCTACATAAAAATATTTGAAATATTCTTCCCTTTAGCCAATGTTCAGGGTCTTTTGTGAAATCCAGTTTAAAATGAGTACCCTTTTCAAAGAAAAGGCTCAAGACATTAAGGATCCCTTCACTGTGCCTTCAGCTTTGCGGTTCAGCACTTCTTGTATGTACAGGGTGATCTCTTGTTCTCTCTCCATCGCAAGGATGTTGGATATTGCAGCCTTTCACTCTACTCCTTTATTTATCCTGTGAATAACATAGTTTGTGAACTGGACTGCAATTTAAACTAATACACATGATGTATCTTTCTAAATATTCTGTAAAGCAGATGCTTCACTGTCAGACTGGCCGCTCCATCATTCGCCTCCAAATATTCAAACGTGGGAGCTTTTCCTTTCAGACTGTGGGCAGCGAGTCTCTCTCTAGCAAGAATTTCTCTGACAAACATACCCAAATAGCACACCCTCTCAAGCTCAATGCCTCAACAGTTGTTTCACTGTACTGACATCTGACTGCTGAACAGTGCCTGCCCTTTACCCACCCCCAGCCTTCAGATCTTCAAGATTGGGACAAATCCCCCAGCTGCTTTTGCCTCTCAATCCATCTCCCCTCACAGATGCCACTTTCCCAGGCCTGAACACATCTGCTATTTCATTCTGACATTGTGAATTTGTGACAGTGGAAACCCTGATATGTGCAACTGAGCTTATAGAAATAATTACTGTGAAATTGATTAATTTTGGTACCACTTTAAACTGTGCTTGTATTCATGTGTTAACCCTTGTCAGCTGGGAAATCTGTGCATTCGGTAATATGTCAGCATTTCACTGGAGCCTGGGAACAACAGACAAACTTGCTTCTGATTTCTCTCTCTCTCTCTTTCTTTTCATAATTGTTGAGTTTGGCTGTTACATTTTGTCTTCTTCTTTACAAGAAAACAATAATAATAAAGAGCAAATGGCATCCACTTGAATCCTGTCCTCATCCATCTTGGATCCCTACTGACTCCCAAACTTCCAAGGGGTATGGGTGGTTGTGGGTCAGGCTGTAGGTAAGCAAGTAGCCCAAACCAGTCCAGGAGCAGGAAGCAGATATGTCCTGGGTCCTAAAGTTTGTCCCCAGTGTGTAAAATGATCTCCTGACCTGTCCTTCTGGGATGAAGTTAGTAAGATCTGTCACAAATCGCAGCTAGAAACTTCCTAGTCAGATTATCCCTGCTTACTAACAGAGGTGTCCCTTGCTGGAAGGATGCCCTGCTTGGTTTCAAAGCTGGGAGAGGAGTAGAAGGTGTACAGTACTCAGGTTTTGCCCTGGCTGGGCTTCCTGAGTTCTAAGGATGGCAAGGGTCAGGGATTGTTCAGAGGGCAATAATGCCCAGCTTCTGCACAGAGGAAACATGGTCTTAGCCCTCAGAGATTCCCAGCTGTGGGTATGCAGAGAGATATAGCCACAGGAAGTCGCAAGTGCTAGTTGTGCCAACTCCAAGTAATGAAAGTAATCTGTCCTTTAATCGGGAAGACCCTAGAAGTGATGGGACAATGGCAGTGAAACTTGGGACCTCCTTAGAAGACCGAATATGGAGCCCAAATGCCATGAATGGCAGCCAGAGGCCTTGGGGAGATGGGGCTTGAGTGATGCTTACCTTCTGGGGATGCTGGAAAGTCAAAGGAAGGCCCTTCAGGCACACAGATGGGGTCATATTCTGAACATGGGTTTTGAACTTTAGGCTCTTTTGCCAGAGACAAATGTTCTAGGCAGTGACTTAGGGTCCCAGTTTGCGCATGCAAGGAAGTTAATACATGAAGGATGCCCTGGGCTTCCAAAGTCCCCCTTATGCACCATCCAGTGGACTGGGCCTCCCTTGCTAATCTAGCCACAGGTTCTGGGGCCAAGGCACTTGCTTATAGACGATGAGGGCAAGTCAGGGGCAGGGACTTAATGGGGTGATGGTGGAGGGAGACGGTTCTACCCCCAGAGACAGGGGATCAGGTGAAAAGCAGACCCTGTGCCTCAAGGGTGTGGCTTGGGAAGGTGGGGTCCCTCTCCTTGCCCTCTCCCCAGCCTCCCATCCTGCACCAGTGCCACTCCCTCATAGTAGCTGGCCTGAGGCTACAAGGAGTGACAGGATGGAAGGGCAGTGGGGAAGACGCCTGAATTGTGATTATAAATGATCATAGCCAGCATTTATTGAGCACTTAGTATATGCCAAGCCTTGTACATGCACTGACTGACACAATCCTCTCTAGAAACTTGTGATATGGGGTTTATAACTAACCCTAGTTTACAGCAGAGGGAAGCAAAGCCAGCAAAGGCATGCCATTTGACGAAGATCTCACAGAAAGGAAGTCCTGGCTCCATCATGTGATTCCAGGTCTGTCCTGATGTCCCCACCCCAGGCCATGCACCTAGCACTGCTGGTCCCTTTTGGGGAAGGGTGACTTTGCGTTGGTTTTGTGTTGACTATAGATCCCTCCAAAATGCTCCCTTCCTTTCCCTGCCCTGTTGGTAACCCCATTTGGGCAGGGACCATGTATAACTTTTCTCACGACTTCTGCCCTAGAACACAGTACAGTGCCTGGATCACAGTAAGTGTTCAATTTTTAAAAACGTATTGACTGATTGTGTTCTAGAATTGGAGCCCAAGCTCTATGCATTAGTTTGCTTGGGCTGCCAAAACAAAATATTACAGGCTGGGGAGCTTAAACCACAGAAGAATTTCTCAAGGTTCTAGAGGCTGGAAGTCTGAGATCAAGGTGCTGGCAGGGTTGATTTCTTTTGAGACTTGTTTACTTGGCTTGCCGATGGCCATCTTTTCCCTGTGGCTTCACAGTATCTTCCCTCTGTTCTTTTCAGTGCTCCCAATCTCCTCTTCCTTATAAGGATGCCAGTCAGATTGGATTAGGTCCTACCCCATTGACCTCATTTCCACTTAATTAGTCCTTAATTACTCCTACAGTCACATGTTGAGGTCCTGGGGGTTTACAACTTCAACATATGAATTTTAGGGGGACAAATTTTGGCTCATAATGCTCCACTCATGGCAGGAAGACTCTTTGTTGCTCCTTCCTCCAACCTAAGCACATCATGCACATTCTGGAAAATCTTGAAGGGTGAACATCACAGCTTCTCTGAGATGCTGGCAAATACAGAGGGGCACCTTGTCAGTCTCCAACCAGGCCCCAAAGCAGTTTCTTCCCTGCCACGCTGGACAGACTTGGGATAGCTGCCAAAAGTCTCCACAGGGCAGGTGAGTTGGGAAAGGAGAAGTGGGCTTCAGAATGCTTCTTCCAGGGTTCGTCTGTGGGAAGTGATGTGAGAACCCAAAGCCTGAAGAAGAGACAAAACGTTTGTGCCCCACAGGTTGTTTTTATAGACAAAATATATTGTTTTGGGGAATCACAAGACCACCAGATCCAATGACATTAACTTTCAGCATTTTCTCTGAAGAGCTCAAACTGCTTGATGGGTTCAGTTTCACTAGGATTTCTGAGCTATAAAAATAGAGACTGGGTAACATTTAATATCAGGCTGATTGCATGGGATTACAGGAGCCCAGAGGGTGGGCCAATTGGTGGTGGCACTGCTGGGTCCTTGGGCTGATAGGACATATAGGGGTGGGTGCTGGCAGAGCATGATGCTCCACAAGCTGGGGCATGCAGGCCCTGGCTGCCTGGAGCTCTGGGCATAGCTGCAGGTTGGGGAAACATCAGAACAGCTGTAGCAATGGTGCATGATGAACTTTATGCTAGGGGAAGTCCAGAGGGCTGAGGCTGGGGGCTTCCAGAGAAAGTCTTCCTGAGGAAGCCATGGCCAACCAAAGTGAAGGATGGGTAAGAATCAGCCAAGCAAAGACCATGCAAGACAATTCAGACAGGCAGAGGGGCAGCACCTGAAGAGGCCTGGAGTTTAGCAAGTCCATTGTGGTTTTAAGGAAACAGAAGACAGGGTAGCATGAGGATAAAGACCTGTGCAAGATGAGATTTGCAAGATACATGGAGGTGAGCCCATGTTAGGCCCTTTAGGCAGCATTCAGAGCTGTAGTCTTTACCCTAGTGATAAGGGGAGGCCACCAAGGGGTGTCTTAAGGAGCAAGAGGGCATGGCCAGGCATGCTTTGCCAGCCATGTGGAAAACAGGCTGCGGGAGCTGAAGAATAAGAGAAGTCAGGGAGGTCAGGTTATTGCCATCGCCCAGGCAAGAGACAGCAATAGGATGGATGAGGCTGATGACAGAAGAGACAGAGAGAAATAGACTGTTGAGAAGGTTTTTACTCAAACTTTGATAGGCACAAGACCATCTGATTGTTTAGAATGCAGAGCTCCAGATCCCACCCTCAGAGTCTGACACCTTGAGTCCAGGGTTGGGCCAGGCATGTGCATTGTGGCCAGATCACTCAGTTGATTCTTCTGCAGGGGATCTTTGCATCACATTGGAAGAAACACTGAATTCTCTATTCAGGAGGTAGAACCATGCATGGTGACTGATTGCATTGGGAAGGGGTAGCAAGTAATCCCAGATGACTCTCAGGTTTAGGGGCTCAGATAGTAGAGTAGATGGTAGGGCCATTCCCTGGGAAGGGTCACAGTTGAGGAGGAGAAGGTTTAGGGGAGCAAAAGACTACAGGTTTGAGTTGACGTGTTGCATATGTGGTGTATAGTGCATTTGAGTGTAGTTGAGGAGGGAGGCCTAGGCTGCAGCAGAAGAGATCAGAATTGCTTGAGGTCTCAGAAAGACAACAAGTGGTCTTGAGTGGGGACCCAATGGCCCAGAAGGGAGGCCAGACAGGTGGGAGGAAAAGCACTGGAGTATGGAGCCCTGAAAACCAAAGGACTAGAGTGTTTCTAGAAGGAGACAGTAGACAATGATGTGAAATGCTTTCAAGAAGCCAAGAAAGATGACAGCCAAAGTGAATTCATTGTATGGAGCCATCAGGGGGTCATTGGTGACCTTGGCAAGGGGTGGTTTCAGTTCCATAGTGACTGAAGAAGCCAGACTAGAATGAGCAGTGGGATGCCTGGGAGGCAACAAGTGGAGACAGTGCATATGATGAAGGCAACATTTTCCAGGAGTTGAGAGTTTAATGGCATAAGACAAGATGCTAAGGGGGGATCGTTTTGTTTTCTAACATTCAAGTCATTCCAATCCAACCACTATTTAGTAATCTTCCAATATGCTGGGCAGCATGCTAAGTGCTGAGGGGCCAGCAAACAAAGCAGACAAGGTCTCTGTTGATCTCTGTCTTCTAAGAGTGAAGGGCAGGTCAGAGTAGAATAGGGGCTAGAGGATGTTTTCTGAAATTCTCTAGAGCCACCTTCTCCTTGGGACTTCCTCTTGGTTTGCGAGGACCCTGGAGTGTTAATGTGATGACCTTGGTTTATCACTGAATCAGTGAATTGGGTCATATCTCAGCCCTCTCTTCCCACCACTGTCCAGCTTTTCCATCTGTAAAATGGGGGCATAGTGGGAATAGTGTCCACTTCATAGATGGGAACATCTGTCATTAGCTTCCTGTCTGAAAAAAAAAAAAAAAAAAAAAAAAACCCATGCAGCTTCTCAGGGCTGTGCTTCCCACCTTGGGCCTTCTTTCCTCCTCTCCAACATCTTTCTCCAACTTGGAGGGGCAGCTGCTCATTGTGTTTTGAGCAGGTCATTGTCTGAGGTTTTGTACCACATTTTCTACTTCTTTCTTTGGCCTCTGATTCTCCTGATTTTTACATACACATCACAATTCAGCCATTCAGCACAGAAACAATTAAAAGCAGATGCATTTTGATCTGAGGAGTCACCACACAGCTGAGGCCAAGGATTTTGTGAGGTCACCTTGCTTAACCCCCCTTCCTGAGGATCAGGAAAGAGACTCTTTCCCACCAGCTCCAAGGGATCTCTGGACACAAGAGCAAAGTGCCCTAGCCTCTCAGCTGGGGGGCAGGGTGACACTGGGCCACAGTGTGACAGATAGGCAGGAAACAAACTCCTCTGTGTCTCTGAAACTTCTGCAGCTTTTGGGGGCAGGATTTCTTGGGCCAGTGAAGAGAAAAGGAGAAGGCGGAAGAAGGAGCAGGCAGTGACAGCAGCTGGCTGCACTAGGAGGCGCATTTCCCCCATTTCTGGGTGCTGTTCTTTGTCGCATGCAGGGTGGTCCCGAGTTGTTTCTAGGGCAGTCAACCAACAACAATTACCCTGAGCTCTTTGCAGCTCCACCTGAGCTGCTGAGGGAGCCTCCCCCTCTCGGGGGGAATCTTGAGGTGCTGTTCTGAAGGGACTCAGGGCACAGCAGGATGGTCTCCGGACCCCTAAGCCTGGAGGACTGGGCTGTTTGGGAACCACTTAGCATCTCAGCAACTGCAGTCCTACCTGTTGGTTTGAAAGCCAAGACTGACTCTATGTCTGCGTCTTTAACTTCCTTCTGCTGAAGCGGCTCCTCCCCCACCCCTGAGACTGTACCAGAGTTTCCACCCATGTAGGGAAGACGTTTCTACTGATCTGAGCCCACTTGGGAGGTAGCGAGCTGCCCCAGGAGGTGTGCAGTCAGAGGCTGAAGAGGCTGGGGACGTTGCTTGGGACAGATCTCCCTTGGGCCCCTCATTCTTAGGTTTGCCAAGCTCTAGTGAGCACCCACCACACTCCCAGACAGACAGAGTGCAGCAGGGTTAAGGGCATGGCCACCACATAAACAGCTGCCTGCTATTGTCCCCACAGACAGATGGACTTCCTTCCTATCCATTTGATTCTCTGTTCACTAGAGCATGAACTTTGTGAGGACAGGGACCTCATCTCCATCCCCAGTGTCTAGCACACAGTCAATCTTGATTCAAGACAGAAAGCTGGAAATCAACGTGGCCCTGTCCCCATGGAAGTGGGTCCTAAGGGCTGCCCTAAGTGGCCCTGATACTTTTAATTTCCCTCTCTCTGCTCACAAGGTGGCCTTCCTTCCCTGGGCCAGCTATGGTCCCTGCAGTTTGACCCTGTGTCCTTCTGTCTGTCATCCCTGCCTCTTTAAGGAGAGGTGGGAGACATGCAAGACTCTGCTAGTCCCCTTTCCCCTTCCTCTCTGGTGTAGGGAGGGCTTTGGGGCTCCAGGGATGACCTCAGTACCAGCTGCTTCCAGGAGCAGGAAGGAGAATTGTTTATGGGTCCATAAGGTTCATTAACAAGCCAAGAGGAAGCTCTCAGCTGCCTGGAAGATCCAGGTGCACCCATTTGCTTGGGTGTGGGGCTGTAGCTGCCTGAGACTGGGCTCTGAGCAGGACTGGGAGATAAGAAGTCATCACACCCAATGGCTTTTTTTACTTTCCTTCAAGACATTTGGCTTGAATGACCTCTTCCATAAAGCCCCAATATAAGAAAGTGGTAAGAGCTGAGCTGCTCTAGATGAAGAACAGCTAGAGTTTGCCTTGAAACCCAGGCAGCCCCCACAAATCTCCCTAAAATTTCCATGTGAAGATGGGAAACTGAGGCTCCAAGCAGGTGAAGCAACTTGCCTAAGATATCCCAGTGGCAGGACTCTGAGTCACTCACAGATGTGCTGACTTTGGGCTGGGTTCCTGACATCTCCTGCTGCAGCTTGCAAGGGAGGTGGGAACATGGGGCAGACAGAGCTGCGACCCTGAGCCGCTGGGAACTGGAGCAGAGTGATCAGCTGACTGAACATCTGGAAGAAGCTAATGGTTGGAAGGCACTGTTGGAGGCAGGTGATCAGGCTGGCTGGGGGCAGGCAGAGAAGACAGACAGACACAAGGGCAGATGGGCAGGTAGGTAGGCAGCAGCCTGAGTTGGACACCTTCTCCGTGGGTGGCTGGGTGCCCTCTAGGTTTCAGCAAAAGCTTGGATGCAATTAACTGGATTTGTTTGGTCCCCAGTGGAGGCTCTGGGCTCACGATCCCCCTTAGGGAAAAAGATGATACGTTTCCTTTGGAGATACTTAACTTGAAAGGAGGGAGAGTTTTTGTCTTATTCTTTTCTGTTAATAAAATAGCTCTTATTTTAATAAAGATCCAAACCCTCCAGCAGACAGTTCATGGGAAAGAAATACAGAAGATCAATAAACATGTGAAAAATTGCTCAAGGTTATTCATAATTAAGGCAATATAAATTAAAGCAACAATGAGATAGATATCATTTTTCACCCATTATGCCTTTTAAATAGGTGCATAATATTTCTGTTGATCAGACTGGGAAGAAACACAGACTTTCTTCTCCTAGGTGAGGCCTCACTTTGTACAGCCTCTTCGGAGGCTCCTTTGACAATATTGGTCCATATAGGTCAAAATAATCAACACACATACCCTAGAACCCCACAATTCCACTTCTAGGCACCCACTGTGCAAACACATTTACATATGTGTGCAGAGAGACATGTTCAGGAACGCTCAGTGCTACATTGTTTCTAAAAGTAAAAAAGCTCTAGACACCCAAAATATCCATGAGCAAGTCAATAAAGGAGCAACGGGAGGCAGCTGTGTAGGGAAATGCTATGCTGGGCTGAAAAGAAACGAGGTAGATTTGTTCTGACACAGAGAGATCCCCAAGGCACCTGGTTCACTTGAAAAAATAAGTTGCACAATGGCACACATCTCAGATTTGTAAGATCTCATTTATGTAAAACACTGCACATTGAAAGCAGATAGACACACATACAAGCCAGGTATGTTCTGGACCCTTCCTTCCCCTATGAAGAAGCATCTGTCGAACCTCTGGGTGAGCAGGGCCTTCCACTGGAGTGTTAGGGCTCTGCAGTCTGTTGTCTGCAATTGGCCATGTGCCATCTTCCTGGACCCAGGCACCGTGTAAGACTTGAAAGATCTCCCTCTGTATCGCAGGTGCTCTAGTCCTTCGGGCCCCTGAGGTTAGCACCCAGACTTTGGGGTAGGGGGTTTTTCAGAATGGTTGGAGTACGAATTTCAGGCCATTTCAAAAGGAGATTACCGTGTAAATTACAATTATGAAATTATAATTAGCTAACATGCTAAGAGACAAATTCAAAGGCACATTAAACTCTCTGTCACCTCCAAGTTGTCTTTGGCACTCAATCCAAGCGGGGAAGGCACGCTAAGGGGGTGAGATGCTGGGGTTTCTGAGTGGCCTTGGGGGTTCAGGGATTGGGAAGGAATTCTCCCACCCTCTTTGCTTGGCTTTAGGTGGTGGATTCTTATGCCACCAGGGGGCAGTGCCTCCACATGCACCTGGACCCTGTGCTCCTGTGCCCAAGAAGCCCCACCAGGGTCAGCTGATAACTAGACAGAAATCTGGCCTCCCTAGCCTGAGGCCCTGTGGCAAGCCAGTGCCTACACTACTGTAGCTTTGCTGACTTCTGAGTGCTCCTCACAATCCAGCCACCCTGTAGGGAGGCTTGTCTATGGTGGAGACTGACACCAAAAGAAGGGAGAAACTTGCTCAAGGTAAAATCTTGAGGTCATAGTGAGATAAGATTGTCAGATAGAATACAGGATATGCAGCTAAATTTCAATGTTAGATCAACCCATGAATCCTTTTTTTAGTGTAAATATGTCCCAAAGGTTAGTGTACAAGAGAGAATACTTACACTACAAATGTAGTATAAGTACAGATGTGTTGTTTATCTGAAATTTAAATGTACTTCGTATCTGTATTTTCATTTGCTCAATCTGGCAACCTTGGCTGGGCTTCCTAGGCTCCTGAATCCCACTAAGCTGAGCACACTCAGTAGTTTCTCTGCTCCCAAGGTGGCCCTCCAGAAAGCTCAAATTTCATCGCAGCTGCTCCACTAGATCTGGGAAGGGCTTCTTTGGGGCCCCCAGGAATGCAGGCAGGGCCTATATCAGCTCTGCTTCCCAAGAGCTCGGCCCCAGCGCTGGACAGGTGAGGTAGGGGCAGGGGACAGGCAGCCTCAGACCATGCTGCCCTATCTCAGCTAGTTCTGACCCCTTCCTTTGCACTCCCTCTCCTTCCTTCCTTCCTTCCTTCCTTCCTTCCTTCCTTCCT
>NW_022159205.1:0-870 GCF_008728515.1 Papio anubis | reverse complement strand
AATTTTCTCCCATTCTGTAGGTTGCCTGTTCACTCTGATGGTAGTTTATTTGCTGTGCAGAAGCTCTTTAGTTTAATGAGATCCCATTTGTCAATTTTGGATTTTGTTGTCGTTGCTTTTGGTTGAATCCCTGAATAGACCAATAGTAGGCTCTGAAATTGAGGCAATAATTAATAGCCTACCAACCAAAAAAAGTCCAGGACCAGACAGATTCACAGCTGAATTCTACCAGAGGTACAAAGAGGAGCTGGTACCATTCCTTCTGAAACTATTCCTATCAATAGAAAAAGAGGGAGTCCTCCCTAACTCATTTTATGAGGCCAATATCATCCTGATACCAAAGCCTGGCAGAGACACAACAAAAAAAGAGAATTTTAGACCAATATCCCTGATGAACATCGATGCAAAAATCCTCAATAAAATACTGGCAAACCGAATCCAGCAGCACATCAAACAGCTTATACACCATGATCAAGTGGGCTTCATCCCTGGGATGCAAGGCTGGTTCAACGTACGCAAATCAATAAACGTAATCCAGCACACAAACAGAACCAAAGACAAAAACCACATGATTATCTCAATAGATGCAGAAAAGGCCTTTAACAAAATTCAACAGCCCTTCATGCTAAAAACGCTCAACAAATTCGGTATTGATGGAATGTATCTCAAAATAATAGGAGCTATTTATGACAAACCCACAGCCAATATAATACTGAATGGGCAAAAACTGGAAGCATTCCCTTTGAAAACTGGTGCAAGACAGGGATGCCCTCTCTTACCACTCCTATTCAACATAGTGTTGGAAGTTCTGGCTAGGGCAATCAGGCAAGAGAAAGAAATCAAGGTTATTCAGTTAGGAAAAGAAGAAGT
>NW_022159204.1:0-870 GCF_008728515.1 Papio anubis | reverse complement strand
ACACTGTCTCAAAAAAAAAAAAAAAAAAAAAGACCCAGGATTGTATTATTTCACAGTTCTAGAGGCAAGAAGTCTGAAATCAAGGTGTTGGTGGGGCCATGCATCCTCTGAAACTCCAGGTGGAGCCATCCGTTCCTCTTCCAGCCCCTGGCCATGGTCCTCAGTCCTTGGCGTTCTTGTGTCACTCCCATCCCTATGTCTGCTGTCACTTGGCAGGCACCCCCCTGTGTGTCTGCTTTCCGTGCATTTTCCTCTGCCCAGAAGGACGCCTGTGATACTGGATTAGAGCTCACCCCCGTGGTCCTCACCTTCACTTGATTACCTCTGTGAAGACCTTTTTTCCAAATAAAGGCACATTCACAGGTGCAGGGATTAGGACTTCAGCATCTCTTTTTGGAAAACACATCTCAACCCATCAAAGATGACTATTAGCCAGCCAGGGGGAGGTGTTGAATGTAGAACCCAGAGCGCATGCGCAGGCCTGGGCTGAGATGTAAGCCTGGGGATCGTCGACACGAGGATGGCATTTGAAGCCTCGAGACTCAGTGGGAACACCAAGGGTGTGAGTGGATGGATCCCAGAAGTGATTCCTGAGCTGAGCCCTGGGAAAGTTCAGCAGGTCGGGGAGATGAGAAGCACCCAACAGTGAAACTAATGTGAGGAGTCAGGGAAGGAGGAAGTCAGGAAAGTGTGGGGCCCAGGATCCAGAGTGAAGAATGTTTCTGGGAAGAGGGAGCGAGACTGAGTCAGATCCTGCCGACGGGTCATCTCAGAGGCAAACGCTGGACCCAGCTAAACTGAGGTCCTTGGCAAAATTATTCTATAATTGTTGCTAAGATAATCCTAGGCAAAAACTTGCCTATTTTGCCT
>NW_022159203.1:0-872 GCF_008728515.1 Papio anubis | reverse complement strand
GAGGAAGGGAGGAAGGAAGGAAGGAAGGAAGGAAGGAAGGAAGGAAGGAAGGAAGGAAGGAAGGAAGGAAGGAAGGAAAAGTTAGCTGGGCATGGTGGCATGTGCCTGTAGTCCCAGCTACTTGGGAGGCTGAAGTAGGAGGATTGCTTGAGCCCAGGACTTCGAAGCTACAGTGAGCTATGATTTTGCCACTGACTTTGGCCTGGGTAACAGAGTGAGACTCTGCCTCTAAGTAAATAAATAAATAAATAAGTAAAAATTGATTTTAGACTGAATACCCATTAGTCATATGCCGAGGTACTATCCAAAGGTAAAAATTGTTTTGAAATTTTTATTCACCAAAGCATTACACATCATGTGCTCAGTTTATCAGAAATTTGGGCTTTTGTGGAGTCTGATTAATGAGGTCAGAGTATAGATGCACAAGTGTAGAGAAAGGAGTCAGCATTGTTGCAGACTCATGCCTGCTTGTCTGTTGTGAATGGGGGAATGATTTTGTATGCTTTGTTTTGTTTTGCCCTACCACATGTCCTACAATATTGTAAAACACTAAGATCAGCATTTGGTTCCCTCCGCCCCACCTCTTTTTGGTCTTTACTGCTGATGTATTTAGATGACTTGAGTATTCATCTGTTTGTTTGTATAGTTCTTTACATGGTGTCATGCTTTTAATTTATCCTATAAAATGCCACTAAAAAACTCTTTACTATTTAACAATTCATTTCTGTGGTTCAGATCATGTTTTCTGTTTGTAATGAATCTCTCTTAGAACAAAGAAGACCTTTAATAGACATATTATTAGGGCTTACCAAGTCACGCTTTGCAACAGTGTTTCTTTAGTATTTACTGATAATATTGGAAAATTGCATTTC
>NW_022159202.1:0-872 GCF_008728515.1 Papio anubis | reverse complement strand
CCCAGCACTTTGGGAGGCCGAGACGGGCCGATCACGAGGTCAGGAGATCGAGACCATCCTGGCTAACATGGTGAAACCCCCTCTCTACTAAAAAATACAAAAACTAGCCGGGCGAGGTGGTGGGCGCTCCGTCTCAAAAAAAAAAAAAAAATGTCTGACTCCTTTTTCGGACTCAACCCGCCTGCACCCAAGTGAAATAAACAGCTTTGTTGCTCACACAAAGCCTGTTTGGTGTTCTCTTGACGTGGACACGTGTTACATTTGGTGCCGACGACCCGGGACAGGAGGACTCCGTCAGGACACCAGTCCCCTGTCCTCGCCCTCACTCCGTGAGGAGATCCACCTACGACCAAGGGTCCTCAGACCAACCAGCCCAAGGAACATCTCACCAATTTCAAATCGGGTAAGCAGTCTTTTCACTCTCTTCTCCAGTCTCTCTCGCTACCCTTCAGTCTTCCTCTCTTGCTATCCTCCAATCTCCCTGTCCTTCCAATTCCAGTTCTTTTTCCTCTCTAGTAGAGACAAGGAGACACATTTGATCCATGGACCCAAAACTCTGGCGCCGGTCACGGACTCGGGAAGACAGTCTTCCCTTGGTGTTTAATCACTGCAGGGACACCTGCCTGGTTATTCACCCACACTCCATTGGTATCTGATCACTGCGGGGATGCCTGCCTTGGTCATTCACCCACATTCCCTTGGTGGCAAGTCAATTGCGGGGACGCCTGCTTTGACTGCTCACGCCCCGCCCCCCTTCTCTGTGTCTCTACTTTTCTCTTTAAACTTACCTCCTTCAGTATGGGCAACCTTCCGCCCTCCATTTCCCCTTCTCTCCCTTAGCCTGGGTTCTTTTTTTTTTTTTTTTTTTTTTT
>NW_022159201.1:0-874 GCF_008728515.1 Papio anubis | reverse complement strand
CATTGGACACAAGGCATATGAGTATCAGGAATATGGACCAAAGCCATATAAGTGTCAACAACCTAAGAATAAGAAAACCTTCAGGTATCGACCCTACATTAGAACACAAGAAAGGGATCGCACTGGAGAGAAACCCTATGCTTGTAAAGAATGTGGAAAAACCGTTATTTTCCATTCAAGCATTCGAAGACACATGGTAATGCACAAAGGGGATGGACCTTATAAATGTAAATTTTGTGGGAAAGCCTTCCATTGTTTCAGTTTATGTCTTATCCATGAAAGAACACATGCTGGAGAGAAACCATATGAATGTAAACAATGTGGTAAATCCTTTAGTTATTCTGCTACCCTTCAAATACATGAAAGAACTCACACTGGGGAGAAGCCCTATGAATGTAGCAAATGTGATAAAGCATTTCATAGTTCCAGTTCCTATCATAGACATGAAAGGAGTCACATAGGGGAGAAGCCTTATCAATGCAAAGAATGTGGAAAAGCATTCGCGTATACCAGTTCTGTTCGTAGACATGAAAAGACCCACTCTGGGAAAAAGACGTATGAATGTAAGCAATATGGGGAAGCCTTATCCTATCTTACAAGTTTTCAAACACACAGAATGAACTCTGGAGAAAGACCTTATAAATGTAAGATATGTGAGAAAGGCTTTTATTCTGCCAAGTCATTTCAAAGACATGAAAAAACTCACACTGGAGAGAAACGCTATAAATGCAACCAATGTGGTAAAGCTTTCAATCTTTCCAGTTCCTTTCGATATCATGAAAGGATTCACACTGGAGAGAAACCCTATGAGTGTAAGGAGTGTGGGAAAGCCTTCAGATCTGCCTCACAGCTTCGAGTGCACGGTGGGACTCAC
>NW_022159200.1:0-876 GCF_008728515.1 Papio anubis | reverse complement strand
GGCTGCAGTGAACTGAGATCTTACCACTGCACTCCAGCCTGAGCAACAGAGCAAGGCTCCATCTCAAAACAAAAAAACAAACAAAAAACAAGACAAGGAATATGTGTGTACATGTAATGTGTGTATATAATCCTTAGAAGTTAAAAGGGAAAAAATATATATCTTAATCTGTTTTGTGCTGCTATAACAGAACACCTCAAACTGGGTAATTTATAAACAATAGAAACTTATTGCTTGTGGTGCTGGAGGCTGGGAAGTCCACTATCAAGATGCCAGCATCTTGTGAGGGACTTCCTGCTGTGTTGTCCCATGGCAAAAGGCGGAAGGGTCAGAAAGCATGTACTCGTGCACACATGCACATGTGTGTGTGAGAGAGAGAGTAGAAGGGATCCAAACTCATCATTTTATCAGAAACCTGCTCCCACAATAACTAACCCATTCCTGTGATAATGGCATCAATCCATTCATGAGGGCAGAGCCCTCAAGACATAATAAGTAATTAAAGGTTCCACCTCTCAACACTGTTGCATTGGGGATTATTTTTCCAAGACATGAACTTTGGGGGACACGTTCAAACCATAGCAATATATATCACAGAATGTTATATCCAGCCAAGTTTTCCTTCTTTCCTTCTTTCTTTCTCGCCTTCCTTCTTTCTTTCCTTCCTTCTGTTTCTCTTTCTTTTCTTCTCCCTTCCTTTCATTTTTCTTCACTTTCCTTTCCTTTATTTTTTCCTTTCCTCTTGCCTTGCCTTGCCTTTACCTTGGCCCTTGTCTTTTTGTCTTTGCCTTGTCCTGCCCCAGGCTTTGCCCCTTGCCCTGGCCTTGCCCCTGGTTCTGTCCCTCACATCTAGCCTTGCCCAGCCACATGCCTTGT
>NW_022159199.1:0-876 GCF_008728515.1 Papio anubis | reverse complement strand
CTGAACAGCAAGTGTACCTGTCTGATTCTTGCTTTGGAAGCTTCCTCTCAGGGGTGTACTCCACCCTGTGAGGTGTGGGGTGTCAGACTGCCCCTAGTGGGGGATGTCTCCCAGTTAGGCTACTCAGGGGTCAGGGACCCACTTGAGCAGGCAGTCTGTCGGTTCTCAGATCTCAACCTCCGTGTTGGGAGATCCACTGCTCTCTTCAATGTGCTTTTCTTTAGACCTTAGACCCTGGTATTCTTGGTGATGTAACTCCCACTGAATTTTAATGCTAATTTTAGTCTTGGAATTGCATGGTTTAGACTTCAAACCCAAATATGCTAGGATATCCAAGTAAAGTACCTGGTTCATAGTAAAATTATATATAATATTATATATATAAATATATATATACACACACACATATATATGTATATAAAATACCAATGAAACAAATCATTTTGCATGGATTATTTTATTTAATGCTCACCATAGCTCCAAAAAGTAAATATTTTGATTATATGTATTTTATGCTTAGATTTAGATAGTCAAATAACTATTATTATGCAGTAGCAGACAGAAGTTAAACTCCGACTTCAGAGCTTATTTTTCCAACTGCCATTGTATATTGTTTGTTAAGTATAGGTCTTACACACCAGCAAAATGTTTAGCTTATAGTGGATTAAAAACTAAATATTTGTTGATTTTAACTATGTAATGATTATTTCAGAGAATACATTCTTGGAGAATGAGGGGAAGGAAAGGATAACTACTATGGGCTTAGGGGTTATGAAATACTTTATAGAAGACCCTCCCTTCCTTCCTTCCTCCCTCCCTCCCTTCCTTCCTTCCTTCCTTCCTTCCTTCCTTCCTTCCTTCCTTCCTTCCTTCCTT
>NW_022159198.1:0-877 GCF_008728515.1 Papio anubis | reverse complement strand
TTTCTCAGTAAGATTTTGCTTGGGGATTCAAAAATATTGGGTAGGAAATGGTAAACATATTTCAATATATTAAAAAAAATTTCCGGCCAGGTGCGGTGGCTCATGCCTGTAATCCCAACACTTTGGGAGGCCGAGGTGGGCGGATCACTTGAGGTCAGGAGTTCGAGACAAGCCTGGACAACATGGTGAAACCCCGTCTCTACTAAAAATACAAAAATTAGCCGGGTGTGGTGGCACGTGCCTGTAGTCCCAGCAACTCGGGAGGCTGAGGCAGGAGAATCACTTGAACCCAGGAGGCGGAGGTTACAGTGAGCCGAGACTGCACCACTGCACTCCAGCCTGGGGGACAGAGTGAGACTTCCTCTTAAAAAAACAAAAAGAAAAAAAGAAAAAACAATTCCTTACTTCTCCTAGACTTCCAAAAAAGTTTTTATTGTAGTACAACATAAAATTTACCATCTTAGGCCGGGTGCGGTGGCTCACGCCTGTAATCCCAGCACTTTGGGAGGCTGAGGCGGGCGGATCACAAGGTCAGGAGATCGAGACCACGGTGAAACCCCGTCTCTACTAAAAATGCAAAAAATTAGCCGGGCGCGGTTACGGGTGCCTGCAGTCCCAGCTACTGGGGAGGCTGAGGCAGGAGAATGGCGGGAACCCGGAAGGCGGAGCTTGCAGTGAGCCGAGATCGCGCCACTGCCCTCCAGCCAGGGGGACAGAGCCAGACTCCGTCTCAAAAAAAAAAAAAAAAAAAAAAATTTACCATCTTAAAACATTTAAGGGTATAGTTCAGGCATTAAGTACATTCATCCTTTTGAGCAACCACCATCACCATCCATCATCCCTTTCCGTTTTTTTTTTTTTTTTTTTTTTTAGATGG
>NW_022159197.1:0-877 GCF_008728515.1 Papio anubis | reverse complement strand
AGCTACAAGATGAGATTTAGGTAGGGACACAGAGCCAAACCATATCACCCTGTTTGTGGATGACATGATTCTCTGTCTAAAAAACCCCATAGTCTCAGCCCCAAAGGTCCTTGAACTGATAAGCAACTTCAGCAAAGTTTTGGGATATAAAATCAAAGTATGAGAGTCAGTAGCATTCCTATACACTAACAGCACCCAAGCTGAGAGCCAAATCAAGAACACAATCCTATTCACAATTGCTACAAAAAGAATAAAATGTCTAGGAATACAGTTAATGAGAGAGATGAAAGATCTCTATAAAGAGAACTAAAAAACACTGCTCAAAGAAATCAGAGATGACACAGACAAATGGAAGAAACTTCCCTGCTCTTGGATAAGAAGAATCAATATTGTAAAAATGGCTATACTGCCCAAAGCAATTTCTGGATTCAATGGTACTCCTATCAAACTACCAATGTCATTCTTCACAGAACTAGAAAAATGTACTCTAAGGTTCATATGGAACCAGAAAAGAGCCTTAATAGCCAAATAAATCCTAAACAGAAATAACAGAACTGGGGCTGGGTGTGGTGGCTCACGCCTGTAATCCAAGCACTTTGGGAGGCTGAGGCAGGTGGATTACGAGGTCAGGAGATTGAGACCATCCTGTCTAACACAGTGAAACCCCATCTCTACTAAAAAAAGAAAAAAAAAATTAGCCAGGCATGGTGACAGGTGCCTGTATTCCCAGCTACTTGGGAGGCTGAGACAGGAGAATGGTGTGAACCTGGGAGGTGCAGCTTGCAGTGAGCAAAGATGGTGCCACTGCACTCCAGCCTGGGCAACAGAGCGAGAAAGAAAGAGAAAGAAAGAAAGAAAGAAAGAAAGAAAGAAAGAA
>NW_022159196.1:0-878 GCF_008728515.1 Papio anubis | reverse complement strand
ACTGCAAAGAGGCCTTCCTCTTTTACTAATCCTCCTCAGCACAGACGCTTTATGGGTGTTGGGCTGGGGGGCGCTGGGAGACGGTCAGGTCAGGTCTTTCCCTTTCCACGAGGCCATATTTCAGACTATCACATGGGGAGAAACCTTGGACAATACCTAGCTTTCCTAGGCAGAGGTCCCTACGACCTTTGGCAGTGTATGTGTCCCTGGGTACTTGAGATTAAGAGAATGGTGATGACTTTTCACAAGCATACTGCCTTCAGGCCCTTGTTTAACAAAGCACACCCTGCACAGCCAAAAATCCATTAAACCTTGAGTCACCACAGCACATGTCTCTTGCAAGGACAAGGTTGGGGGTAGGGTCACAGATTAACAGCATCTCAAATACAGAACAAAATGGAGTCTCTTATGTCTACTTCTTTCTATATAGACACAGTAACAGTCTGATCTCTCTTTCTTTTCCCCACAGGCATGGCAGCACATGCCTGTGGTCCCAGCTACTTGGGAGGCTGAGGTGAAAGGATCAGTGACTTGTGTGGTCACCACTGCACTCCAGTCTGAATGACAGGGTGAGACCCTGTCTTAAAAAAAACCCCAAAAACCAAAAACGAATATTGAATTAACCTTGCATACCTGGGATAAATCCCACTTTATTGCTCAATTCTATTTGCTATTTGCTAAGATATTTTTAGGTAGTTTTGAAAGGACACAAAGATAGATGTGTACCCGCCCCCCCGCTACACCCTTGTTCTGCTCTCTAATCTTTGCACATACCAGAGATTTCGTAAGTTCTGTGAGTACCTGTTTTTCTGCACGTACCAGAGATTTTGTTTTGCACATACCAGAGATTTTGTAAGTTCTGAGGCAAGGTCACAAGA
>NW_022159195.1:0-28305 GCF_008728515.1 Papio anubis | reverse complement strand
AAAGGTAATATCCTCAGATGAAATCTGGAAAGAAGCTTTCTGAGAAACTGCTTAGTGTTCTGTTAATTCTTCTCACAGAGTTACATCTGTATTTCGTGGATCTCTTTGGTAGCCTTGTTTCTGTGGAATCTGAGAACAGATATTTCGGATCCCTTTGAAGACAATTGGGCCAAAGGAAATATCCTCCGATAACAAAGAGAAAGAAGCTTTCTGAGAAACTTCTTTGTGTTCTGTGAAATTATCTCACAGAGTTACAGCTTTCCCGTCTAGAAGCCTTTCGCTAAGACAGTTCTTGTGGAATAGGCAAAGTGATATTTGGAAACCCATAGAGGGCTATGTTGAAAAAGGAAATATCCTCAGATGAAATCTCGAAAGAAGCTTTCTTGGAAACTGCTCAGTGTTTTGTTAATTCATCTGACAGAGTTACATCTGTATGTCGTGGATCTCTTTGCTAGCCTTATTTCTGTGGAAACTGTGAACAGATATTTCGGATCCCTTTGAAGTCTATAGGGCCAAAGGAAATATACTCCAACAACAAAGAGAAAGAAGCTTTCTGAGAAACTTCTTTTTGTTCTGTGAAATCATCTCACAAAGTTACAGCTTTTCCCTCCAGAAGCCTTTCGCTAAGACAGTTCTTGTGGAATTGGCAAAGTGATATTTGGAAGCCCATAGAGGGCTACGGTGAAAAAGGAAATATCCTCCGATGAAATCTGGAAAGAAGCTTTCTGAGAAACTCCTTAGTGCTCTGTTAATTCATCTTCCAGAGTTACATCTGTATTTCGTGGATCTCTTTGCTAGCCTTATTTCTGTGGAATCTGAGAACAGATATTTCAGATCCCTTTGAAGACTCTACGGCCAACTTAAATATCCTCCGATAACAAAGAGAAAGAAGCTTTCTGAGAAACTCCTTTTTGTTCTGGGAAATATCTCAAAGAGTTACCTTCCCTCAAAGCCTTTCGCTAAGACAGTTCTTGGGGAATTGGAAAAGTGATATTTGCAAGCTCATAACAGGGGCTGGTAAAAGGAAATATCCTCAGATGAAATCTGGAAAGAAGCTTTCTAAAACTGCTTAGTGCTCTGTTAATTCATCTCACAGAGTTACATCTGTATTTCGTGCATCTCTTTGCTAGCCTTATTTCTGGAATCTGAGAACAGATATTTCGGATCCCTTTGAGACTATAGGGCCAAAGGAAATATCCCCGACAACAAAGAGAAAGCTTTCTGAGGGAAACTGCTGTGTTCGTCTGAAAATCATCTCACAGAGTTACAGCTTTCCCATCAAGAAGCCTTTCTTCAAGACAGTTATTGTGGAATTGGCAAAGTGATATTTGGGAAACCCTTAGGGGCTATGGTGAAAATGGAATATCCTCAGGTGAAATCTGGAAAGCTCTGAAACTGCTTAGTGTTCTTTTTTTAATTCATCTCACAGAGTTACATCTGTGTATTTCGTGGATCTCTTTCTAGCCTTATTTCTGTGGAATATGAGAACAGATATTTCGGATCCCTTTGAAGACTATAGGGCCAAGGAAATATCCTCCGATAACAAAGAGAAGCTGTCTGAGAAACTTCTTTATTGTTCCTGTGAAATCATCTCACAGGTGCAACTTTCCCCCTCAAAGCCTTTTGCTGAATAGTTCTTGTGGAATTGGCAAAGTGATATTTGGAAGCCCATAGCGGGCTATGGTGAAAAATATCCTCAGATGAAATCTGGAAGAAGCTTTCTGAGAAACTGCCCAGTGTTCTCTTAATTCATCTCACCAGAGTTACCTCTGTATTTCGTGGATCTCTCTTTGGTATACTTTTCTGGAATCTGAGCAGATGACTGGATCGCTTTGCTGAAGACTATAGGGCCAAAGGAAATATCCTCTGATAACAAAGAGAGAAAGAAAGCAGAAACTTCTTTGTGTTCTAGCAAAATCATCTCACAGAGTTAGAGCTTGCCCATGAAGACTCTCGCTAAAACTGTTCTTGTGAATTCATAGAGTGATAATTTGGAAGCCATGAAGTGCTGGTGAAAAGAAATATCCTCAAGTTGAAATCTGGAAAAGAAGCTTTCTGAAAACTGCTTAGTGTTCTGTTAATTCATCTCACAGAGTTACATCTGTATTTCGTGGATCTCTTTGCTAACCTTCTGTCTGTGGAATCTGAGAACGAATGTTCGGATCCCTTTGAAGACTATGGGGCCAAAGGACATATCCTCTGATAACAAAGAAAGAAGCTTTCTGAAACTTCTTTGTGTGTGAAATCATCTCACAGAGTTTACATCTTTTCCCTCAAAGAAGCCTTTCGATAAGACAGTTCTTGTGGAATTGGCAAAGTGATATTTGGAAGCCCATAGAGGCTACGGTGAAAAGGAAATGTACTCAGATGGGAAATCTGGAAAAAAGCTTTCTGAGAAACTGCTCAGTGTTCTGTTAATTCATCTCCACAGAGTTACATCTGTATTTCGTGGATCTCTTGCTAGCCTTATTTCTGTGGAATCTGAGAACAGATGTTCGGATCCCTTTGAGACTATGAGTGCCAAAGAAATATACCCCGACAACAAAGAGAGAAAGAAGCTTTCACAGAAACTTCTTTCCTGATGCAAATATCCTACAGAGTTACATCTTTCCACTCAAGAAGCCTTTCAGCTAAGACAGTTCTTGTGGAATTGGCAAAGTGATGTTGGAAGCCCATAGGGACTATGTTGAAAAAGGAAATATCCTCAAAATCGAGAAAAGCTTTCTGAGAAACTGGTTAGGGTTCTGTTTATTCATCTCACACAGTTAGCCTGTAATTTCAAATTGCATGTCTTTGCTTGCCTTATTTCTGTAGATCTGAGAACAGATATTTCCGATCCCTCTAGAGACTATAAAGACCAAAGGTATCCTCTGATAACAAAGAGAAAGAGCTTTCTGAGAAACTTCTTTGTGTTCTGCTGTGAAATCATCTCATAGAGTTACATCTTTCCCCTGAAGAAGCCTTCGGCCAAGACAGTTCCCTTGTGGGATCACAAAGGATATTTGGAAGCCCATAGAGGGCTGCAAGTGAAAAAAAGGCAATATCCTCAGATGAAATCCGGAAAGAAGCTCTGGAGAAACCGCTTGTTCCGTTAATTCCTCTCAGAGTTACATCTGTATTTCAGATCTCTTTGGTAGCCTTGTTTCTATGGAATCTGAGAACAGATATTTCGGAACCCTTTGAAGACAATTAGCCAAAGGAAATATCCTCGATGGTCAGCAAAGAGAAAGAAGCTTCTTCTGAAACTTCTTTGTGTTCTGTGAAATTATCTCACACTGAGGCTACAGCTTTCCTCCTGCCTAGAAGCCTTTCGCTAAGCAGTTCTTGTGGAATAGGCAAAGTGATATTTGGAAACCCATAGAGGGCTAAGGTTGAAAAGGAAATATCCTCAGATGAAATCTCGAAAGAAGCTTTCTTGGAAACTGCCTAGTGTTTTGTTAATTCATCTGACAGAGTTACATCTGTATGTCGGATCTCTCTTTGCTAGCCTTATTTCTGTGGAAACTGTGAACAGATATTTCGATCCCTAAAGTCTATAGGCCAAAGGAAAATATAATCTAACAACAAAGAGAGAAAGAACCTTCTGAGAACTTCTTTGTTCCAGAAACTATCTCACAAAGTTACATCTTTCCCTCCAGGCCTTCGCTAAGATAGAAGTTCTTGTGGAATTGGCAAAGTGATATTTGGAAGCCCATAGAGGGCTACGTGAAAAGGAAATATCCTCCGATGAAATCTGGAAAGAAGCTTCTGAGAACCCTTAGTGCTCTTGTTAATTCATCTTCCTGAGTTACATCTGATGTAGTCGACTTTGCTAGCCTTTTTATTTCTGGAATCTGAGAACAGATATTTCAGATCCCTTGGAAGACTCCTACTGCCAACTTAAATATCCTCCGATAACAAAGAGAAGAAGCTCTGAGAAACTCCTTTTGTTCTGGGAAATATCTCAAAGAGTTACACCTTTCCCCACAGCCTGCCAAGACAGTTCCCCTTGGGAATTGGAAAAGTGATGCCTGCAAGCCCATGAGGGCTATGGTAAAAAGGAAATATCCTCAGATGAAATCTGGAAAGAAGCTTTCTAAGAAACTGCTTAGTGCTCCTTGTTAATTCATCTCACAGAGTTACATCTGTATTTCAGCATCTCATAGTCTTATTTGTGGAATCTGAGAACAGATATTTCGGATCCCTAAAGACTATAGGGCCAAAGGAAATATCCTCCGACAACAAAGAGAAAGAGCAGTTTCTGAGAAACTTTGCCCTCTGAACCATCTCACAGAGTTACAGCTTTCCCATCACAGAAGCCTTCGCTGGGACGACAGTTATTGTGGAACTATAAAGTGATATTTGGAAACCTCCTTAGAGGGCTATGGTGAAAATGGAAATATCCCTGATGAAATCTGGAAAGAAGTTTCTGAGAAACTGCTTAGTGCTCTCACTAATCATCTCTCTGTAGAGATATAATCTCGCATTCGTGATATCTTTTAAGGACTTTATTTCTGTGGGAATCTGAGAACAGATATTTCCGGGATCCCTTTGAAGACTATAGGCCACAGCTGGGAAATATCCTCCGATAACAAAGAGAAAAGAAGCTTCTGAGAAACTTCAGGTTCTGTGAAACCATCTCACAGAGTTACAGCTTTCCACAAAGAGCCTTCGCCATGATACAGTTCTGTGGAATTACAAGGATATTTGAAAACCTATAGAGGGCTATGTGGTGAAAAGGAAATATCCCTAGATGAAATCTTGGAAAGAAGCTTGAGAAACTTAGTGGTTCTGCTAATCTATCTCACAGTGTTGCATCTGTATTTCCATGGATCTCTTTGGTAGCCTTGTTTCTGTGGAATTGAGAACAGATATTTCGATCCCATTGAAGACTATAGGCCAAAAGGAAATATCCTCCGGATAAAAGCAGAGAAAGAAGCTTTTGAGAAACTTCTTTGTGTTCTGTGAAATCATCTCACAGAGTTACAGATTTCCTTCCGTCAAGAAGCTCTCTGCCAAAGACAGTTCTTGTGGTATAGGAAAGTGGATATGGAAACCCATAGAGGGCTATGGGTAGAAAGCAAAAATATCCCTAGATGACATCTGGAACTAGCTTCTGAGAAACTGCTTAGTGTTCTGCTAATTCATCTCGGCCAGAGTTAGATCCATTTCGTGGATCTTTGCTAGCCTTATTTCTGTGGAATCTTTGAGAACACATATTTCGGATCCCTTTAAGACTCTAGGGCCAAAGGTACATCCTCTGATAACAAAGAGAAAGAAGCTTCTGAGAAACTTCTTGTGTTCTGTGAAATCATCTCACAGGAGTTAAGCAAATTTCCAGTCAAGAAGCCTTTCTGCTAAGACAGTTCCTGTGAATTGGCAAAGTGGATATTTGGAAGCCTATGAGTGCTATGGTGAAAAAGGAAATATCCCTTGTAGATGAAATCTGGAAAAGAAGTTTTGAGAAACTGCTTAGGTTCTATATTTCATCTCACAGAGTTACATCTGTATCGTGCATCTCTTTGCTAGCCTTATTTTTGTGGAATCTGAGAACAGATATTTGGGATCCCTGAAGACTGAGAAGCAAAGGAAATATCCTCTGATAACAAAGAGAGAAGCTTGAGAAACTTCTTTGTGTTCTAGGAAATCATCTCACAGTGTTACAGCTTCTCCCTCAAGAATCCTTTTCATAAGACAGTTCTTTGGGAATTGCCAGAGTGATATTCTCAGCCCATGAGGCCTCCTGGGTGAAAAAGGAAACATCCCTCAGATGAAATCTGAAAAGAAGGTTTGAGAATTCTGCTTAGTGTGTTCTGTTAATTCATCCACATGAGTTACATCTGTATTTTGTGGATCTCTCATAGCCTTTTCTGTGGGAATTTGAGAATAGATATTTCCAACTTTGAAGTTTGGTGAAGCCAAAAGGAAATATGCTCCTGGATAACAGAGAGAAAGAAGCTTGAGAAACTTCTTTGTGGCCTCTGTAGGGAATCATCTCTGTTAGAGTTACAGCTTTCTCAAGCAGCCTTCGCAAGATGTAGTTCTTAATTGGAAAAAGTGATATTTGGAAGCCCATAGAGGTCTATGGGGAAAATGGAAATATGCTCGATGAAATCTGGAAAGAAACTTTGAGAAACTGTTTAGTGTTCTGTTAATCATCCCACAAAGTTACATCTGTATTCTCGTGGATCTATTTGCTAGCCTTATTTCTATGTATCTGAGAACAGATATTTCGAACTGGGCTTGGAAGACTATAGGGCCAAAGGAAATCCTCCGATATCAGAAAGAGAAAGAAGCTTGAGAAACTTTGTGTTCTGTGAAATCATCTCATTAGAGTTAGAGCCCCACAAGAAGCCTTTCGCCACAGTTCTTGTGGAATTGGCAAAGTGATATTTGGGCCCATGAGGGCTATGGTGAAAAAGGAAATGTCCTCCCATGGAATCTGGAAAGAAGCTTGGAGAAACTGCTTAGTGCTCTGTTAATTCATCTTCCAGAGTTACATTCATTTCTGTGAATCTCTTTGCTAGCCTTATTTCTGTGGAATCTGAGAACAGATATTCTTGATCCTTTGAAGACTGTAAGCACTTCAAATATGTTCGAGAAAAGAGAAAGCAGCTTCTGAGAAACTTCTTTCTGTTCTGGGGAAATATCTCACAGAGTTACATCTTCCACCTGCTAGAAGCCTTTGGCTAAGACAGTTCTGTGGAATTGGCAAAGTGATATTTGGAAGCCCATAGAGGGCTATAGTGAAAGCGAGTCATCCTCAGATGAAATCCGGAAAGAAGCTTGAGAAACTTCGCTTCTAGTGTTCTGTTTATTCATCTGACAGAGTTGCATCTTGTATTTCTTGTGGATATCTTTGGTAGCCTTTTTTCTGTGGAATCTTGAGAGAACAGATATTTCTGGATCCCTTTGAAGATTTGAGAAGCCAAAGGAAATATAATTCGGATAATAAAGAGAAAGAAGCTTTAAGAAACTTTTGTGTTCTGGCGAAATAATCTCACGGGAATACAGCTTCCATCAGAAAACTTTCTGCCAAGACAGTCTTTGTGGCAGCAGTAAAGTGATATTTGGAAGCCCATAGAGGGCTAAGGTGAAAAAAAGGAAATATCCTAGATAAAATCTGGAAAGAAGCTTCTGAGAAACTGCTTAGTGTTCTGTTAATTCATCTCACAGAGCTACATCTGCACTCCTGGGTGTCTCTTGCTAGCCCTATCCTGTGGAATCTGAGCATGATATTCTCGGATCCCTTTTGAAGACCCAGGGCCTACAGTATCCTCCCATTTAAGAAAGAGAAAGAAGCTTCTGAGAAACTCTTTAGTTCTGTGAATTCATCTCACAGAGTTTCCCCCAAGAAGACTTTCGCTAAGATAGTTCTTGTGGAATTGGCAAAGATATTTGGATGCCAATAGAGGGCTATGGGTGAAAAAATGAAATATCCTCCGGATGAAATCTCAAGTTTCTCTGAGAAACTGGGCTTAGTGCTCTGTTAATTCATCTCACAGAGCACCTGTATTTCGTGGATCTCTTTTTGCTATCCTTATTTCTGTGGAATCTATGAACATATTTCTGGATCCCTTTAGAAGACTATAGGGCCAAAGGAAATATCCTCTGTTAACAAAGAGAAAGAAGCTTGAGAAACTTTTGCTCCTGTGGAAATCATCCACAGAGCTGCCAGCTTTCCCCAGTTTCTTTGCTGGCATGTCTTTTGTGGAATTGGCAAAGCTGGATATAGCCCGCAGTGGGCTATGGGCAGGAAAAAAAGGAAATATCCCTCACATGAAATCTGGAAGGAAGGTTCTCTGAGAAACCGCTTAGTGTCTCTGTTAATCCATCCCACAGAGTTACCTCCCCATATTTCTCTCTGTGACTTTGCCAGCCTTTCATGGAATCTGATAACAGATATTTCGGATCCCTTTGAAGACTGAGGTAGGGCCAAAGGAAATATCCCTCTTATAACAGCAGAAAGAAGCTTGAGAAACTTTTGTGGTTCTGTGAAATCATCTCACAAAGCTACAGCTTCTTCTCCTCCAGCCTTCCCAAGACAGTTCTGTGGAATTGCCAAAGTGATATTTTAAGCTTCCATAGAGGACTATTATGGTGGAAAAAGGAACATCTCATGAAATCCGGAAAGAAGCTTCTGAGAAACTGCTAGTGCTCTGTTAATTCATCTTCCAGAGTTACATCTGTATTTCGTGGATATCTTGCTAGCCTTTATTTCTGTGGAATCTGAGAATAGAGGCCTTTGATCCCTTTGGAAGACTATAGGGCCAAACTAAATATCCTCCGATAATAAAGGAAAGAAGTTTCTGAGAGAAACTTCTTTGTAAGTTCTGCGGAAGATTCTAATAGAGTCATGTTTCTCCCCCAAGAAGGCTTCTGTGAAAGAAGTTCTGCTGATTTTGGCAAATTGATATTGGAAGCCCATAGAGGGCTAAGTGGTGAAAAAGGAAATATCCCAGAGACACATCTGGTGTTAGCTTTCTGAGAAACTGCTTAGTTCTGTTAATTCATCTCAGATACATCTGCACCTCTGTGCATCTCTTTGCTAGCCTTATCTCTGTGGAATCTGAGAATGATAGATTTCGGATCCTGCTGAAGACTCTAGGCTGCCTTAAATATCCTCCTCTCCGAAGGAAGAAAGAGAAAGAAGCTGAGAATCTTCTTGTAGCTCTGTGAAATCATCTTACACAGTTACAGCTTCAAGAAGCTCTTTTGGCAACATACAGTTCTCTGTGGAACTGGCAAAGTGAGGACGGGAAGCCTGGCAGAGGCCAAGGCAGTGAAGCATCCTCCATGAAATCTGGAAGAAGCTTCTGAGAAACCAGCTTAGGTGTTCTGTTAATCTATCCTGCCAGAGTTAAGAGCATCTGTGCCTGTGGACTTTGCTAGCTTACTTCTGTGGAATCTGAGAACAGATATTTATAATCCCTCTGAAGACTATATAGGGCTGTGTTGAAATATCCCTCCATAACAAAGTTAAAGTAGTTTTGAAACTATACTTTCTGTTCCAGGAATCATCTCATTAGAGTTACAGCTCTGGCCAAGAAGCCTTTCAAGACAGTTCTTCTAGAATTGGCAAAGTGATGAAGTCATAGAGGGCTATAGAAAAAGGAAATATCTCCGTTGAAATCAAAAAGAAGCTTTCTCTGAGAAACTGCTTATACTTGTTAATTCCTTTCCTACAGGTTTCATGTATTTCGTGTGGATCTCTTTGCTAGCTTTTATTTCTGTGGAATCTGAGAACAGATATTTCGCATCCTCTGAAGACTATAGGGCCAAAGGAAATATCCTCCGATAAGAAAGTTAAAGAAGTTTTCTGAGAAACTTCTTTGTGTTCTGTGAACTATCTCACAGAGTTAGCAGCTTCCCTGGCCAAGAAGCCTTTCAAGCAGAGCAGTTCTGTGGAATTGGCAGCGATATTTGTGCCTACAGAGGGCTATGGTAAAAAAAGGAAATATCCTCTGATGAAATCTGGAAAGAAGCTTCTCTGAGAAACGGTATTTAATGTTCTGCCTATTCATCTCAAGGAAGCTACATATATTATTTCGTGACCCTTTGGGATGCCTTATTTCAGGAATCTTGAGAAATAGATATTTCGTGGATTCCTCTGAATAATTATAGGGCCAAAGGAAATATCCTACGAAATAAAATAGAAAGAAGCTTTCTGGAGAAACTTCTTTTGTGTTCTGTGAAATCATCTCTGAGAGTTACAGCTTCCCTCAAGAAGCCTTCAAGACAGTTCTTTTGTGGAATTGGCAAAGTGATATTTGGAAGCCCAAAGAGGGCTATGGTAAAAAGGAAATATCCTTTCATATGAAATCTGGAAAGAAGCTTGAGAAACTGCTTAGTTCTCTGTTAATTCATTCACAGAGTTACATCTGCATTTCTGTGGATCTCATAGCTCATTTCTAGAATCTGAGAACAGATATTTCGGATCCCTTTGAATATAGGGCCAAAAGGAAACATCCCCGATATCAAAGAGAAAGAAGCTTGAGAAACTTCCTTTGGGTGTCTCCGTGAAACCTCCACAGAGTTACAGCCCCCCAGTTTCTGCCAAGATAAGCAGTTCTGTGGAAATTCAAGGCAAGGACAGCCTGGAAGCCCAGAGGGCTATGGTGAAAATGGAAATACACTCAGACAGTCTCAGAAAGGCTTGAGAAACTGCTTAGTGTTCCCAGAATTCATCTCACAGGTTGGCATCTGTATTTCTCGTGGATCCTCTTCGCTAGCCCATTTCTGTGAATCTCTGAGAACAGATATTTGGATCCCTTGAAGACTATAGGCCAAAGGAAGATCCTTCATAAAAAGAGAAAGAGGCTTTCTGAGAACTTCTTCTGTGTTCTGTGAAATCATTCTACAGAGTTATTTCTTTCCCCAAGAAGCCTTTCTTGAAGACACCATTGGGCGGAATTGGCAAAGTGATATTTGGAAGCCCATAGAGGGCTAAGGGTGAAAAAGGAAATATCCTCAGATGAAATCTGAAAGAATCTTTCTGAGAAACTGCTCAGTGTTCTGTTAATCTACTTTCCTCATAGAGTTAAGACCCAGACTGTGGATCTCTTTGCTAGCCTTTTCTGTGGAATCTGAGAAATTGATATTCTTGATCCCTTTGAAGCACTATAGGCCAGCGAAGTATCCTCCTATAACAAAGAGAAAGAAGCTGAGAAACTGCATTGTGGGTTCGTGAAATCATCTCATAGAGTTACAGCTTTCCTGTCAAGAAGCCTTCGCCAAGAGGTTCTTGAGGAATTGGCAAAGTGATATTTGGTAAGCCCATATATAGAGGGCTACGTGAAAAAGGAAATATCCTCAGATGAAATCTGGAAAGGAAGCTGGAGAAACTGCTTGGCGTTCTGTTAATCTATCCCTACAGAGTTACACCCTGTATTTCCGTGGATCTCTTTGCTAGCCTTATTTGGTGTGAAATCTGAGAACAGATATTTCGGATCCTCGAAGACTATAGCCAAAGGAAATATCCTCCGAGCACAAGAGAAACAAGCTTTCTGACAACCCCTTTGTGTTCTGTGGAATCATCTCTGGCTAGAGTTACAGCTTTCCTGCTGTCAAGCAGCTTCTGAGTGTATGTTGGAGTGTGGGATTGTCAATGATATTTGGAAGCCCAGCAGAGAGTTTTCGCCGTGAAAAGGAAAATATCCTCAGGCTAGAAATCTGTAAAGGACCTTCAGAAACCTGCTTAGTATCTTCTTTTTAATTCATCTCACAGAGTACACTGCATTTTGTGCATCCTTGCTAGCCTTATTTCTGTGGAATCTGGAGAAATGATATTTCGACCCCTTTGAAGACTATAGGGCCACAAAGCGGGAAATATCCTCCTCGACAAATTAAAGAGAAAAGAAGCCGCAGGAACTTTTGTACTAAGGTGAAATCATCCTCACAGAGTTGCTACAGCTTCTTTCCCTCGCCAGAAGCCTTCTGCTAGACAGTCTTCTGGAATTAAGTAAAGTGGATATTTGGCTCCAAAGAGGCTAATGTGAAAAAGTAAAATTATCCTCAGATGAAACTGGAAAGAAGCTTCTCTTGAGAAACTGCTTAGTGTTCTGTTAATCTTATCTCACAGGAGTTATGATCTGCATTTCCTGTGGATATTCCTTTGCTATCTTTTATTTCTTTTGAATCTGGAGAACATCAGATATTTCGGATCCCTTTGAAGACTTATAGGGCCAAAGGAAATATCCTCCGTTAATAAAGAGAAAGAAGCTTGAGAAACTTCTTTTGTGTTCTGTGGAATCATCTCACAGAGTTACAGCTTTCCCTCAAGAAGCCTTTGATAAGACATTTCTTGTGGAATTGGCATGATATTTGGCCCATAGAGGGCTGATGCAGTAAGGAAATATCCTCAGATGAAATCTGGAAAGAAGCTTGAGAAACTGTTTAGTGTTCTGTTATCCAACCCGATGAGTTACAAGCACCTGTATTTCTTGGATCTCTTTGCAGCCTTTTCTGGGTGGAATCTCAGAACAGATATTTCGGATCCTTTTAAGACTATAGGCCAAAGGAACATCCTCCCATAACAAAGAGAAAGCAGCTTTCTAAGAAACTTCTTTTGTGTTCCCAAGTGAAATAATCTCACAGAGTTACAGCTTTCCCTGGGTCAGAAAGATTCTTTTCTAAGACACTTCTTGTGGAAGTAAAAGTGATATTTGGAAGCCTCCATAGAGGGCTATGGTGAAAAGGAAATATCCCCAGATAAAATCTGAAAGAAGGTTTCTGAGAAACTGCTTAGTGTTCTGTTAATTCATCTCACAGAGAGTTACATTCATAATTTCTGGGGCATCTCTAAAGCACCCCTATCTCTAGAATCTGAGTGCTAGACATTTCTGATCCCTTGAAGACTTAGGCCAAAAGGACATTCGAGCACAAAGAGAAAGTAGCTTCTGAGAAACTTCTTTGGTGTTCTGTGAAATCATCTCACAGAGTTACAGCTTTCTCCCCAAGAAGCCCCTTTCGCTAAGACAGTTCTTAGTGGGAATTGGCAAAGTGATATTTGGAAGCCCAAAGGGAGGGCTAAGTGGTGAAACGGAACCATCCCCAGATGGTGAAATCCGGAAGAATCTTCTGAGAAACCGCTTAGTGCTCTGTTAATTCATCCATGAGTTTCATCTGTATTTCGTGGATCTCTTTGCTAGCCTTTATTTCTGTGGAATTCTGTTACATATTTCTGCATCCCTTTGAAGACTTAGGGCCAAAGGAAATATCCTCCGAGTAATAACAATTTAGAGAAGCTTGAGAAACTTCTTTATGTTCTGTGAAATCAACTCACAGAGCAGCTTTTCCGCCAAGCAGCCTTTCGCTAAGACAGTTCTTGTGGAATTGGTAAAAGTGATATTTAAAGCCCATGAGGGCTACGGTGAAAAAGGCGAAATATCCTCAGATAAATCTGCAAAGAAGCTTGAGAAACTGCTTAGTGTTCTGCTAATTCATCTCACAGAGTTACATCTGCACCTCAGCATCTCTTTGCTAGCCCTATCTCTGTGGGAATCTGAGAACAGATATTTCTGACCCATGAAGACTCTAGGACCAATGCAAATATCCTCCGATAAGAAAGAGAGAAAGAAGCTTCTGAGAATCTTCTCTTTGTTCTGTGAAAACATCTCAGAGTTACAGCTTTCTCCCCAAGCAGCTGTTCGCTAAGACAATCTCTGGGTGGAATTGGCAAAAGTGATATTTGGAAGCTTAGTGAGGGCTATGGGTGAAAAAAAGGAAATATCCTCAGATGAAATTCAAAAGAAGCTTCAGAGAAACCAAGGCTTAGTGCTCTGTTAATTCATCTGGCCAGAGTTAGCATCTGTATTTCATTCCCTCAAGGCTTGACGTGGAATTGAGAGAAATATATATTTCGTGATCCTTCTGGAAGACTATAGGGCCAAAGGAAATATCCTCCTGATAGTGAAAGCCAAAGAAGTTTCTTTGACAAACTTTGTGCTCTGTGAAACTGGCCCTGAATGCAGCTTCCCCTGGCCAAGGCCTTTCTAAGACAGTTCTGGAATTCAGCGCAAAAAAGTTTGGCCCATAGAGGCCATAAAAAAGGAAATATCCTCTGATGAATCTGAGCAGCCTCTGAGAAACGGCTGAGGTTCTTGTTTATTCATCCTACAGAGACCCATTTCTCAGCATCTCTATTGGCCTTATTTGTGAACTGAGAACAGATATCTCCGGACTCTGAAGACTATAGGACGCACATGGGAAATATCCTGATGGAACAAAGAGAAAGAAGCTTGAGAACTTCTCAGGTTCTGTGGAATCATCTCTGAGAGTTAAGGCTTCTCTGCAGCCTTTCAAGACAGTTGTTGTGGAATTGGCACAAAAAGGAGACTGGAAGCCTGCGTGAGGCTTGGCAGGTAAAGGAAATATCCCTCATAAGGAATCTGGGAGCAGTTTTGAGAAACTGCTGAATTTCTGTTAATCTATCTCAGAGTTGCACTGGCTTTGTGGATGTCTTTATGAAATTTTGCCTTCTGTGGGAATCTGAGAACAGATACTGAATGCCTTTTGAAGACTATAGGGCCAGCTGAAATATCCTTCGACACAAGAGAAAAGAGGCTTGAGAAACTTCTCTGGGTGTTCTGGTGAAATCTGGCCCTGAGTTATATAGCTTTCCCCTGCCCCTTTCGCCAGGGACAGTTCTGTGGAATTGGCAAAGGATATTCCAGCTTCCATAGATGGCCATGGCAAAAAGGAAACATCCCCAGATGAAACTGAAAAGAAGCTCTGAGAAACTGTTTAGTTCTGTTTATTCCACTTACAAAGCGCATCTGTATTTTATGCACCCTATAGCCTTATTTCTGTGGAATCTGAGAATGACATTTTGATCCCTTTGAAGACTATAGGACCAAAGAACCGATAATAAAGAGAAAGGTTGAGAAACTCGAACGGAAATTCATCCACAGAGTTATAGCTTTCATCAAGAAGCCTTCGCCAAGATAGTTCTTGTAGAATTGCAAAGTGATATTGGCCTAGAGGGAAGGCGGTAATGTGCTGAACTATCCCCAGACGTAAACTGCAGCAGTTTCTCTGAAACCGCTTAGTGTTTACACCCAACCACAGAGCGGCACGTACTGTGGGTCTCTTTGCTAGCCTTATTTATGTGGATGGAGAAACAGATACTCTTGGATCCCTTTGAAGACTATAGGGCCAAAGTTGAAATATCCTCCATAACAAAGAGAAAAAGCTTGAGAAACTTTGTCTTCTGTGGAATCAATCTTGCCAGATATAGCTTCAAGAAGCCTTACAAAATAGTTCTGTGAATCTGCAGAAGGATATTTGGGGCCCTTAGAGGGCTACAGAAAGGAAATATCCTCAGATGAAATCTGAAAGAAGCTTTCAGAAACCGCTTAGTGTTCTGTTGTTAATTCATCCTTACAAAGTTACATCTGTATTTCGTGGATCTCTTTATAGCCTTATATCTGTGGGAATTTGAGAATGATATTTCTGACTTTGAAAGACTATAGGCCAGCGAAATATTCCTCCGGATATCAAACAGAAAGAAGCTTGAGAGAAACTTCTTTGTGAGTTCTGTGAAATAACTGATAGCCTTTCCCCCTAATAAGACTTTCAAGCAGCTGGAATTTTGGTAGGAATTAAGTGATATTTGGAAGCCCATAGAGGGCTAAGGGTGAAAGCGAGCACTCAGATGAAATCTGAAAGAAGCTTGAGAACCGCTTTAGTGTTCTGTTAATTCATCTAACAGAGTTATATCTACATTGTGGATCTCTTTCTAGCCTTTATTTCTGTGGAATCTGAGAACAGATATTTTGGATCCCTTTGAAGACTATAGGCCAAAAGGAAACATCCTCTGATAGTCAAAGAGAAAGAAGCTCGGAGAAACTTTTAAAGGTTCTGTGAATCATCTCACAGGAGCCTCTGTCAAGGAAGCCTCTTCACTGAGATAGTTCTTGTGGGAATTGGCAAAAGGATATCAAGCCCCGGAGGGCGGGATGAAAAAGAAAAAATAGCCCCAGATGTGAAATCTTGAAGGAAGGTTTTCCTGAGAGAAACTGCTTAGTGTTTTGGAAAGACCCATCTCATATAGATATAATCTGTATTTCGTGGATCTTTGCTTAGCTCTTAATTTCTGGTATCTTTGAGAACAGATATTCTCGGATCCCTTTGAAGACTATAGGGCCAAAGGGAAATATCCTCCGGAGAATAAACAGAAAGAAGCTTGAGAACTTCGTGTTCCAGAACCATCCTACAGAGTTACAGCTTCCCTCAAAGCCTGCCACGCTACAGTTCTCTTGAGGCATTGGCAAAGATGTTTGGAAGTCTCTAGAGGGCTATGGTGAAAAAGGAAATATCCTCAGATGAACGGAAAGAAGCTTCTGGAGAAACCGGCTTAGTGCTCCTTTAATTCATCTCATGGAGTTAAGACCTGTATTTCTCTCGTGGATCTTTGTAGTCTTTTTCTGTGGACGAGAACAGATATTTCAGATCCCTTTAGCACTATAGGCCAAAGAAATATCCGATAACAAAGAGAAAGTTGTGCTTTCTGAGAACTATTAATTTAGTTCTGTGAAACTATCCTCAGAGTTACAGCTTTCCCTCAAGAAGTTTCATTAAGACAGTTTTGTAGTGGAATTGGCGCGATATTTAAAGCCGAGCAGGAGGGCTATGGTGAAAAGGATATATCCTCAGATGAAATCTGGAAAGAAGCTTGAGAAAACTGCTTAGTGCTCTGTTAATCCATCTCACAGAGCAGCATCTGTATTTCTGTGGATCTCTTTTATACCTTTATTTCTAGAATCTAGAAGAGACATTTCTGTGATCCCTAAAGACTATAGGGCCAAAGGAAATATCCTCCGATAACAAAGATAGCAGTTTCTGAGAACTTCTTTGTGTTCTGTGAAACTTCATCCTGCCAGAGCTAGCCACTGGCCCAGAAGCCTTTCTTACAGTTCTTGTGGAATTGGCAAAGTGAAGTAAATACGTGGCAACTGAACGAAGGCTACCAAGCAGCTCTGAGAAACTGTCTGTGATATGTGACTTCCACTACAGAGTTACATCTGTATTTCAAAATGGATCTCTAGTCTTATTTCTAGAATCTGAGAAATAGATATTCTTGGGACCCTTTGGACTATATGGCCAAAAGGAAACATCTTCCGATAATAAAGAGAAAGAAGCTTGAGAAACTTCGCGGCTCCCGTGGAACTATCCTTCACAGAGTTATAGCCTCCCTCAAGAAGCCCTCTTCTACAGATACAGTTCTGTGGAATCTGGAGTAAACTGATATCTTTGAACCCCCTAGAGGGCCAAGTGGTGAAAGGAACATCCTCAGATGAAATTCCCAGCAGTTTCTCTGAGAAAACTTCAGTGTTCTGTTAATTGATCTCTCAAGCAGAGCATCTGTAGGTTTCAGTGGATCTCTTTATTAGCCTTATTCTCTCTGAATCTGAGAATGATATTCGGATCCCTTTAAAGACTATAGGGCCAAAGGAAATATCCTCCGATAATAAAGAGGAAAGAAGCTTGTGAGAAACTTCTAGGTTCCTGTGAAATCATCCTACAGAGCTGTAGCCCCTCAGCCTTTCGCTAAGACAGTTCTTGTGAATTGGCAAGTGATATTCGGCCCCCAGAGGGCTATGGTGAAAAGGAAATATCCTCAGATGAAATCTGAAAGAACCTTTCTGAGTGACTTCAGTGTTCTGTTTATTCATCTCACAGAGTTACATCTGTATTTCTGTAGATCTCTTTGCTACCTTATTTCTGTGGAATCTGAGAACATTTATTTTGTATCCCTTGAAGACTATAGGGTCGTGCTGAAATATCTTCCGATAAAAGAGAAAGAAGCTCTGAGAACCTTTCGTACTCTGTGAAATCATCTCACTTGGAGTTAAGTGATTTCCCTCAGGAAGCCTTTCTAAAGCAGTTCTTGTGATATTAAGATATTTGGAAGCCCATAGAGGGCTATGGTGAAAAGGAAATATCCCCAGATGAATCTGGAAGGAAGCTTCTCTGAGAAACTTTACAGTGTTCTTGTTAATCTATCCAGACGCTGCATCCATTTCTGAGGATCTCCTTGCTAGCCTTTTATTTCTGTGGAATCTGAGAACAGATATTTCGGATCCCTTTGATGACTATAGGGCCAAAGGAAATATCCTCCGAAAACAAAGAGAGCAGTTTTGAGAAACTTCTTTGTGTTCTGGTGAAATCATCTCACAGAGTTACAGCTTTCCCCTCAGGAAGCCTTCTCTAAGACAGTTCTTGTGAATTGGCAAGGATATTTGAAGCACTTAGAGGGCGCTGGTGAAAAGGAAATATCCTCAGATGAAATCTGGAAAGAAGCTTCTGAGAGAAACTGCTCTTGTGATGTGTGTGACTTCCACTCCGTAAAGAGTTACATCTGTATTTCGTGGATTCCTTTGCTAGCCTTATTTCTGTGGAATCTCAGAATGATATTCTATCCCTTTGAAATCTATAGGGCCAAAGCAATGTCTCCTGATAACAAAGAGAAAGAAGCTTTCTTGAGAAACTTCTGTGTGTTCTGTGAAATATCTCACAGAGTTACAGCATTCCCTCAGAAGCCTTTTACAAGACATTTCTTGTGGAATTGGCAAAGGATATTTGGAAGCCCATAGAGGGCTACAGAAAAAGGAAATATCCTCAGATGAAATCTGAAAGAAGCTTTGTGAGAAACTGCTTAGTGTTCTGTTAATTCACCCGACAGAGTTACATCTGTATTTCTTGGATCTCTTGGTAGCCTTTTTCTGTGTGGGAATTGGTAGAACAGATATTTCGGATCCCTTTGAAGACTATAGAGCCAAAAGAATATCCTCCGATAATAAAGAGAAAGAAGCTTAAGAAACTTCAGGTTCTATGAAATAATCTCACAGAGTTACAGCTTTCCCCCGTCAGAAAGACTTTCTAAAGACACTTCTTGTGGAAGTAGCAGTGATATTTTCTAGCCCATAGAGGGCTATGGTGAAAGGAAATATCCTCAGATGAAATCTGGAAAGAAGCTTTCTGAGAAACTGCTTAGTGTTCCGTTAATTCATCTCACAGAGTTACATCTATGCACTTCTGTGGATCTTTCAGCCTTATTTCTGGAATCTGAGAACAGATATTGGATCCCTTTGAAGACTCTAGAAATAATGCAAATCCTCCGACAAGAACGAGAAAGAAGCTTGAGAATCTTTGTGTTCTGTAAAATCATCTCACAGAGTTACAGCTTTCCGGCCAAGAAGCCTTTCGCTAAGATATCGTGGAATTGGCAGGATATTTGGAAGCCCCTAGAGGGCTATGGTAAAAGGAAATATCCTCAGATGAAATTCAGAAAGAAGCTTTCTGAGAAACGGCTTAGTGTTGTGTTTATTCATCTCACAGAGTTACATCTGTATTTCTTGCACTTTCTTTGCCTTATTTCTGTGGAATCTGGAGTATCAGATATTTCTGGATCCCTTTGAAGACTATAGGCCAAAAGAAACATCCCCCGACAACAAAGAGAAAGAAGCTTGAGAAACTTCTTTGTGTTCTCTGAAATCATCTCACAGAGTTACAGCTTTCCCTCAAGAAGCCTTTCGCTAAGACAGTTCTTGTGGAATTGAAAAGTGATATTTGGAAGCCCATAGAGGGCTATGGTGAAAAGGAAATATCCCTAGATGAAATCTGAAAGAAGCTTGAGAAACTGCTTAGTGTTCTGTTAATTCATCTCACAAAGTTACATCTGTATTTTCTCAGGATCTCTTTGCTAGCCTTATTTCTGTGGAATCTGAGAACAGATATTTCGGATCCCTTTGAAGACTATAGGGCCAAAGAAAATATCCTCTGATAACAAAGAGAAAGAAGCTTTCTGAGAAACTTCTTTGTGTTCTGTGAAATCATCTCACAGAGTTACAGCTTTCCCTCAAGAAGACTTTCGCTAAGACAGTTCTTGTGGAATCAAGTAAAGTGATATTTGGAAGCCCATAGCGGGCTATGGTGAAGAAAATATCCCTCAGATGAAATCTGAAAGAAGATTTCTGAGAAACTGCTTAGTGTCTGTTACTCCATCTCATGAAAGCTACCTCTGTATTTCGTGGATCTATTTGCTGGGGCCTTTTTTCTATGGAATCTGAGAACAGATATTTCGGATCTCTTTGAAGACTATAGGGCCAAAGGAAATATCCTTATAACAGCATATTGTGCTTGAGAAACTTTGTGTTCTATGAAATCATCTCAATAGAGTTACAGCTTTCCCATCAAGCACTTTCAAGACAGTTTTGTGGAATTCGCAAAGTGATATTTGGAAGCCCATAGAGGGCTATGGTGAAAAGGTAATATCCTCAGAGGATGAAATCTGAAAGAAGCTTGAGAAACTGTTTAGTGTTCTCTGACCATCTCACAGAGTTACATCTGTATTTCGTGCATCTTTGCTAGCCTTATTTGTGGAATCTTGAGAATGATATTTCGATCCCTTTTGAAGACCAGTCAAAGGCTGGAAAATGAGCATCCAAACACAGTCTCTACAATCCTCTTTTGTGTTCTTGGTGAAACCGTCCCACACGTCTGCACAAAACTGATATTTGAATCCCCTAGAGGGTTGGTGTGAAAAGGAAATATCCTCCGGATGAAATCTGGAAAGAAGCTTGAGAAACTGCTTAGTGCTCTGTTAATTCATCTCACAGAGTTACATCTGTATTTCTGTGGAACTTTGCTAGCCCCATCTCTGTGGAATCTGAGAACAGATATTACGGATCCCTTTGAAGACTCTAGGGCCAAAGCAAATATCCTCCGACATCAGTATGTAGCTTGAGAATCTTCTTCGTGTTCTGTGGAATCATCTCTCACAGAGTTACAGCCTCAAGAAGCCTTTCACAAGCACAGTTCTTGTGGAATTGGCAAAGTGACATTTGAAGCCCATAGAGGGGTATGGTGAAAAGGAAATATCCTCCCATGAAACCTGGAAATAAGCTTGAGAAACCGTTTAGTGCTCTGTTAATTCATCTCACAGAGTTACATCTGTATTTCGTGGACTTCTGCTGCCTTATTTCTGTGGAATCTGAAGAGATATTTCTACATCCCTTTGAAGACTATAGGGCCAAAGGAAATATACCCGATAACAAGAGAAAGAGGCTTGGGAAACCCTCTACAAGTTCTGTGAAATCATCTCACAGAGTTACAGCTTTCCCATCAAGTATTTCCTTTGCTGATAGTTCTTGTGAACTGGCAGTGATATTTGGAAGCCCATAGAGGGCTATGGTGAAAAAGGAAATATCCTCAGATGAAATCTTGGAAAAGCTTCTGAGAAACTGCTTAGGGGTCTGTTAATTCATCTCACAGAGTTACATCTGTATTTCGTGGATCTCTTTGTAGCCTTTTTCTGTGGAATCTGAGAACAGATATTTCGGATCCCTTTGAAGACTATAGGCCAAAGGAAATATCCTCCGATATCAAAGAGAAAGAAGCTTTTAAGAATCTTCTTTGTAAGTTCTATGAAATAATCTCACAGAGTTACAGCTCTCGTGAAGAAAGACATTTCCTGTAAGATGCTCCTGTGGGAGTAGCGAGTGAGATTGAAGCCCATAGAGGGCTATGGTAAAAGGAAATATCCTCAGATGAAACTGAAGAAGCTTTCTGAGAAACTGCTTAGTGTTCTGTTTATTCATCTCACAGTGTTAAGCATCTTACTGGTGGCCATCTCTTTGCTAGCCTTATTTCTGTGGAATGTGAGAACAGATACTGGATCCCTCTGAAGACTACAGGGCCAAAGGAAATATCCACTGGAACAAAGGGAAAGAAGCTTTCTGAGAAACTTCTTGTGTTCTAGGAAATCATCTTCGGAGTTACAGCTTCCCCTCAAGCATTTTCAAGATGCCTGTGGAACTACAGTGATATTTGGAAGCCCATAGAGGGCTACTGTAAAAGGAAATATCCTCAGATGAAATCTGGAAAGAAGCTTCTGGAGAAAACTGCTTAGTGTTCTGTTAATTCATCTCTCAGAAAGTTACATCTCGATTTCGTGCATCTCTTTGCTAGCCTTTATTTCTGTGGAATCTGAGAACAGATATTTCGGACCTTTAGCCACTATAGGGCCCAAGGAAATATCCTACGATAACAAAGAGAAAGAAGGCTTCGAGAAACTCTGTGTTCTAGAAATAATTCACAGAGATACAGCCTCTCGTCAAGAAGCCTTTCAAGACAGTTCTTGTGGAATTGGCAAGTGGGATATTTGGAAGCCTATAGAAGGCTGGTGAAAGGAAATATCCCTGTGATGAAATCAAAGAAGCTTTCTTGAGAAACTGCTTAGTGTTCTGTTAATTCATCTCACAGTATTGCCAAGACATCTGTGGTTTCGTGCATCCTCTTTGCTAGCCTTTTTCTCTGTGGGAATTTAAGAACAGATATTTCTGGATCCAGCACTATAGGGCCAAAGAAACATCCTGACAACAAAGAGAAAGAAGCTTGAGAAATTACTTTGTGTTCTGTGAAATCTTCTCACAGAGTTACAGCCTCAGCCTTTGCTAAGACAGTTCTTGTGGAATTGGCAAGTGATATTTGGAAGCCCATAGAGTATTATGGTGAAAAGGAAATATCCACAGATGAAATCTGGAAGAATCTTTGTGAGAAACTGCTTAGTGTTCTTGCTAATCTATCTCACAGGACATCTGTATTTCGTGGATCTCTTTGCTAGCCTTATTTCTGTGGAATCTGAGGAACAGATATTTCGATCCCTTTGGACTATAGGCCAAAGGAAATATCCTCCGATAACAAAGAGAAAGAAGCTTTCTAAGAAACTTCTTTGGTCTCTGTGGAATCATCTCACAGAGTTACAAGGAAGCTTTCCCCTCAAGAAGCTCTCGCTAAGACAGTTCTTGTGGAATTGGAAAAGTGATATTAAAGCCCCGAGGGCTAAGTAGAAAAAGGAAATATCCTCAGATGAAATCTGAAAGAAGCTTCTGAGAAACTGCTAGTGTTCTGTTTATTCATCTCACAGAGATATACATCTGTGTTTCGTGAATTTCTTTGCTAAAGGCCTTATTTCTAGAATCTGAGAACAGATATTTCGATCCCTTTGAAGACTATAGGGCCAAAGGAAGTATCCTCCCATTAACAAAGAGAAAGAAGCTTGAGAAACTTCTTGTGTCCTGTGAAATCATCTTATAGCGTTACAGCTTTCCTTCCTCAAGAAGCCTTTGGCTAAGATAGTTCTGTGGAATTGGGAAAGTGATATTTAGAAGCCCATAGAGGCTATGGTGAAAAAGGAAATATCTTCAGATGAATCTGAAAGAAGTTTTCGCAGAAACTCGCTTAGTGCCTCTGTTAATTCATCTCACAGAGTTACATTTGTATTTCGTGCATCTCTTTGCTAGCCTTATTTCTCTGTGGAATCTGAGAACAGGTATTTCGGATCCCTTTGAAGACTATAGGCCAAAGGAAATATCCTCCGATAACAAAGAGAAATAAGCTTTCTGAGAAACTTCTTTGTGTTCTGTGAAATCATCTCAGAGCTACAGCTTCCCGTGAAGAAGCCTTCGCTAGGACAGTTCTTCTGGAATTGGCAAAGTGATGGATGGAACCTCAGAGGGCTATGGTGAAAAGGAAATATCCTCAGATGAAATCTGTAAAGAATCTTTCTTGAGAAACTGCTTAGTGTTCTGTTAATTCATTCACAAAGTTACATCTGCATTTCGTGGATATCTTTGCTAGCCCTATTTCTTTTGGAATTGAGAACAGATACTGGATCCTCTGAAGACTATAGGCCAAGGAAATATCCTCCTCCTGAAACAAAGAGAAAGAAGCTTTATGAGAAACTTCTTGTGTTCTGTGAAATCATCTCTCAGAGTTAGAGCTTTCCCAAGAAGCCTTCGCTAAGACAGTTCTTGTGGAATTGGCAAAGTGATATTTGGAAGCCCATGAGGGCTATGGTGAAAAGGAAATATCCTCAGATGAAACTGGAAAGAAGATTTCTGAGAAACTGCTTAGTGTTCTGTTAATTCATCTCTACCTGAGTTCCTCTGTATTTCGTGATCTCTTTGCTAGACTTTTTTGTATGGGAATCTGAGAACAGATATTTCGGATCCCTTTGAAGACTATAGGGCCAAAAGGGAAATATCCCTTATAACAAAGAGAAAGCAGTTTTCTTGAGAAACTTTGTGTTCCCATGAAATCATCTCACAGAGTTACAGCTTCTCCCATCAAGAAGACTCTCGCTAAGACAGTTCTTGTGGAATTCGCAGAAAGTGATATTTGGAAGCCCATAGAGGCCAAGTGGTGAAAAAGGAAACATCCTCAGATGAAATCTGAAAGAAGCTTTCTGAGAAACTGCTTAGTGTCTCTGTTAATTCATCTCACAGAGTTACATCTGTATTTCGTGCATCTCTTTGCTAGCCTTATTTCTGTGGAATTTGAGAACAGATATACTTCGGATCCCTTTGAAGACTATAGGCCAAAGGACACTACGAACAAAGAGAAAGAAGCTTGAGAAACTTCTTGTGTTCTGTGAAATCATCTCACAAAGTTAAAGCTTTCCCTCCAGAAGCCTTCGCTAAGGCAGTTCTTTGGAATTGGCAAAGGATATTTGTGCCCATAGAGGGCTATGGTGAAAAGGAAATATCCGATGAAATCTGGAAAGAAGCTTCTTGAGAAACCGCTTAGTGCCTGTTAATTCATCTTCCAGATATAACGGTATTTCGTGGATCTCGTTACAGCCTTATTTCGGAATCTGAGAATCAGATATTTCGGATCTCTTTGAAGACTATAAGGCCAAAGGAAACACCTTTAATAACAAAGAGAAAGAAGCTTCTGAGAAACTACTTTGTGTTCTCTGGAAATCATCCACAGAGTTACAGCTTTCCTCAAGAAGCCTTTCGCTAAGACAGTCTCTTTGAAATGGAAAGTGATATTTGGAAACCCATAGAGGGCTTGTGAAAAGGAAATATCCTCAGATGAAATCTGAAAGAAGCTTGTGTTCATTGCTTAGTGTTCTTGCTACTAATTCATCTCACAAAGTTACACCTGTATTTCGTGATCTCTTTGCTAACCTTTTATTTCTGTGGAATCTGAGAACAGATATTCGGATCCCTTTGAAAACTATAGGGCCAAAGGAAATATCCTCTGATAACAAAGAGAAAGAAGCTTGAGAAACTTCCTTGTGTTCTGTTAAATCATCTCACAGAGTTACAGTATTCCCAAGAAGTCTTTGCTAAGACAGTTCTTGTGGAATTGGCAAAGTGATATTTGGAAGCCCATAGAGGGCACAGCTATGGTGAAAAAGGAAATATCCTCAGATAAAATCTGGAAAAGAAGCCTTCTGAGAAACTGCTTATGTTCTGTTAATTCATCTCAGAGTTACATCTGCGCATCGTGCATCTCTCTTTGCTGCCTCTATCTCTGTGGAATCTGGAGTAATCAGATATTTCGATGCCTTGAAGACTCTAGGGCCAAAGCAAATCCTCCAACAAGAAAGAGAAAGAAGCTTTCTGAGAAACTTCTTTGTGCTCTGTGAAGTCATCTCCTCAGGAGTTACAGCTTTCCCCTCAAGCAGCTTTCACAAGACAGTTCTTGTGGAATTGGCAAAGTGATATTTGGAAGCCCATAGAGGGCGATGGAGTAAAAAGGAAAATATCCTCAAATGAAATCTGGAAAGAAGCTTGGAGAAACTGCTTAGTGCTCTGTTAATTATCTCACGAGTTACATCCGGATTTCGTGGATCTCTTTGCTAGCCTTATTTCTGTGTAGAGAACAGATATTTCGGATCCCTTTGACTATAGCGTGCCAAAGGAAATATCCTCCTCGACAAGAAAGAGAAAAGAAGCTTGAGAATCTTCTTTGTGTTCTGTGAAATCATCTCACAGAGTTACAGCTTTCCCCTCAAGAAGCCTTTCTGCTAAGACAGTTCTTGTGGAATTGGCAAAGTGTAATTTGAAGCCCATAGAGGGCTATGGTGAAAAGCAGCCATCTCGGATGAAATCTGGAAAGAAGCTTGGAGTAAACCGCTTAGTGTTCTGTTAATTCGTCTCACAGAGTTACATCTGTATTTCGTGTGGACTTTTATATTAGCCTTCTTTCTATGGAGTCTGGAGAACAGATATTTCGGATCCCTTTGAAGATTATAGGCCAAAGGAATATCCTCCGATAACAAAGAAAGAAGCTTTCTGAGAAACTTTGTGTTCTATGAAATCATCTCACAGACTTCTACAAGCCCTGGGTGGAAGACTTTTGCTAAGACATGGTGGAATTAGTAAAGGGATATTTGGAACTCCTAGTGGGCTATGGTGAAAAGGAAATATCCTCAGATAAAATCTGAAAGAAGCTTCTGAGAAACTGGGCCGTTTAGGGTTCTGTTAATTCATCACACAGAGTTACATCTGTATGTCGCCATCTCTTTGCTAGCCTTATTTCTGTGAATCTGAGAACAGATATTTCTGATCCCTTTGAAGACTATAGGACCAAAGGGAAATATCCCTCCAACAACAAAGAGAAAGAAGCTTGAGAAACTTATTTGTGTGTTCTGTGAAATCATCTCACCGAGTTACAGCTTTTCCCTTCAAGAACTTTTCGCTAAGACAGTTCTTGGGAATTGGCAGTGGATATTTGGAAGCCAATAGAGGGCTATGGTGAAAAAAGTAATATCTCATGAAATCTGGAAAGAAGCTTGAGAAACTTGCTGAAAGTTCTGTTAATTCATCTTGCAGAGTTACATCTGTATTTCGTGATCTCTGCCAGCCTTTTTCGGTGGAATTGAGAACAAATATTTCGATCCCTTTGAAGACTATTATAGGGCCAAAGGATATATACCCCGACAACAACAAAGAGAAAGGAAGCTTGAGGAACTTCTTGTTCTGTGAAATCATCTCACAGAGTTGAAGAGCTTCCCTGTTGTGCCTTTCTCGCTAAGACAGTTCTTTATGGAATTGGGAAAGGATATTTGAAAGCCCATAGAGGGCTAAGTGGCAGGAAAAAGGAAATATCCCTCTGATGAAATCTTGGAAAGAAGCTTTCTGAGAAACTGCTCATGTTTCACACTCCATCTCACAGAGTCACATCTGTATTTCGTGGATCTCTTTGCTAGCCTTATTTCTGTGGGAACCTTGAGAACAGATATTTCGGATCCCTTTGGAGACTATACGGCCAAAAGGAAATATCCTCCGATAACAAAGAGAAAGAAGCTTTAGACTTCTTTGTGTTCTGTGAAATCATCTCACAGAGTTACAGCTTTCCCATCAAGAAGCCTTTCGCTAAGACAGTTCTTGAGGCATTGGCAGTGATTTAAGCCTACAGAGGGCTACGGCAAGGAAATATCCTCAGATGAAATCTGGAAAGAAGGTTTCTGAGAAACCACTTAGTGTTCTGTTAATTCATCTCACAGAGTTACATCTGTATTTCTGTGGGATCTCCATAGCCTTATTTCTGTGGAATCTGAGAACAGATATTTCTGGATCCCTTTGGACTATAGGCCAAAGGAAATATCCCTCACAACAAAGAGAAAGAAGCTTCTGAGAAACTTTCTTTTTGTGTTCTGTGAAATCATCTCACAGAGTTACAGTTTCCCTCAAGGAAGCCTTCAAGACAGTTCTGTGGAATTGGCAAGGGATATTTGGAAGCCCATAGAGGGCTATGGTGAAAATGGAAATATACCTCAGATGAAATTGAAAGAAACTTTCTGAGAAACTGCTGAGTTCTGTGAATTCATCTCACAGGTTACATCTGTATTTCGGTGGTTCTCTGCTAGCCTTATTTCTGTGGAATCTGGAGAACAGATATTTCGATCCCTTTGAAGACTATAGGGCCAAAGGAAATATCCTTCGATAACAAGAGAGAAAGAGGCTGAGAAGCTCTGTGTTCCCCAGGAAATCATCTCACAGAGTTACAGCTTTCTCCTCAAGAAGCCTTTCAGACATTTTCACCCTTGCCGAATTGGCAAAGTGATAGTTTCGAACCCCTCAGGAGGACTATGGTGAAAAGGAAATATCCTCGATGAAATCTGAAAGAAGTTTTGAGAAACTGCTCAGTGTTCTGTTAATTCATTTCACAGAGTTACGTCTGTATTTCGGGGATCTCTTAGCTAACCTTTTTTCTGTGGATTCTGAGAACAGATATTTCGGATCCCTTTGAAGACTATAGGGCCAATGGAAATATCCTCCGATAACAAAGAGAAAGAAGCTTTCTGAGAAACTTCTTTGTGTTCTGTGAAATCATCTCACAGAGTTACAGATTTACCCTCAAGAAGCCTTTCGCTAAGACAGTTCTTTTCGAATTGGCAAAGTGATATTTGGAAGCCCATAGAGGGCTGTAGTGAAAAAGCAAATATATTCAGATGAAATCTGGAAAGAAGCTTTCTGAGAAACTGCTCTGTGATATGTGACTTCCACTCACAGAGTTACATCTGTATTTCGTGGATCTCTTTGCTAGCCTTATTTCTGTGGAATCTGAGAACAGATATTTCGGATCCCTTTGAAGACTATAGGGCCAAAGGAAATATCCTCTGATAACAAGGAGAAAGAAGCTTTCTGAAAAAATTCTTTGTGTTTTGTGAAATCATCTCACCGAGTTACAGCTTTCCCGTACAGAAGCCTTTCGCTAAGACAGTTCTTGTGGAATAGGCAAAGTGATATTTGGAACCCCATAGAGGGCTATGGTGAAAAAGAAAATATCCTCAGATGAAATCTGGAAAGAAGCTTTCTGAGAAACTGCTCAGTGCTCTGTTCATTCATCTGACAGAGTTACATCTGTATTTCGTGGATCTGTTTGCTAGCCTTATTTCTGTGTAATCTGAGAACAGATATTTCGGATCCCTTTGAAGACTATAGGGTCAAGGGAAATATCCTCCGATAACAAAGAGAAAGAAGCTTTCTGAGAAACTTCTTTGTGTTCTGTGAAATCATCTCACAA